>NC_057796.1:184705431-184976079 GCF_018294505.1 Triticum aestivum
GGCCCAGGCGCGGATCCTCTGTGGCCCAGAGCTGTCCGCACGTCTTCCGACAGCGGTTTCTGCACGCTCTTAGGGCGTAATAATCGCGGGACGTGGGGGAGTGGGTGCAGTTAATCCCACGTTCCTCCCCACGTCTCGCCTCCTCGGCTTCGCCGCACGAGGCTATAAGTAGGGGGAGGAGGGGAAGCGGCATACGCTCGCACGCTCCTCTCCTCTCCGTCATCTTCTTCCTCCTGCTTTCCCTCGCAATAGCGCCTCGCCGCCGCGCCATCCCACCGATCTTTACTTCGCCCCGCAGCTTTGTCGCCGCAGGGCCGTGCTTTCTCCGCCGCCGCACTCTTCCTTGCTAGCCTCTCGCCACCATGCAGTATGGCGGGGACTGGGACGGCTCCCTCGTCCATATGGACCACATCGAGTTCCTCCGCAAGACGCGGCGGTTGCCCGGCAAGGACCAGGTGCGGGTCCGTCTCGCGCCGGAGAAGGAGATCGCGCCGGCGCTGGAGGAAGGCGAGTGGGTAGTCTTCCGCTCGCACTTCCTGCGCGGCCTCGGCTTGCCGGCGAGCGCTTTCTTCCTCTCCTTCCTCGACTTCTATCAACTCCAGCCGCACCACCTTACTCCGAACACGGTGGTGCTGCTGTCCACCTTCGTCACCCTATGCGAAGGCTTTCTTGGCGTTCTCCCCACCCTCGAACTCTGGGGGGAGTTCTTCCAATCTAAGCTCGGCACCCGCATGCAGGGCGTGCCGGCCCAGAGCGGCCCCTTCATCGCGATGCGAAGGCCGGCGGCTGACAACCCCTTCCCCGTCATCACGCTGATCCAGTCGGTGAAGCTCTGGCAGAAGTCATATTTCTACGTGAAGAACGTCGCCCCGCAGGGCGACTACGTCAACTTGCCGGCTTACGTAGCTGGCCTGCCGGCTGGGAGGCGGCCCCAGTGGTCCTATCAGGCCGTGACGCTGTCGCAGGCTAGAGCCGCGGCCGTCGCCCGACTTCGGGTGATGATCCAGTCGGAGGGCCTGACTGGGTCCGACTTGCTGGCCGCCTTCGTCGCGCACCGGGTGCTTCCGCTTCAAAGCCGCCCTCACCTGATCTGTCAGATGAGCGGCCAACTCGATCCGAGTCGGATGTGCACCAAGGATATGCCGCACGACGAGGTGGCCCATATGGTGAATTATCTTGCGAACTGCAAGCTCTCCGCTAAGTGGCGGTTTGGCAAGGAGCCATATTCCCGTGCACATCCTCCTCCTACGGTATGTTCTCTTTTTCCCTCTCTTCTCTTAGTTTTGTCACCGAGTTCCTCTTGGCCGACTCTGACCAGTCGGCACGTCTTGGCAGAGCCTTCTCCTCTGACCTATAGCCGAGTCGGAGGCGAAGCGCTGATTTCTCCCCGACCAGGCGGAGCATGACCTGGAGGACCACGACTTGGGGGCAGCCGCCATGGACAAAAACACCGAGGCGGGTGGCGGCGAAGCCGGCGGCGAAGCAGGCGGCTCCGGGCTTGGAGCCAGCTTCGACGAGTGGCTGGATGACGACGGGGCGGAAATCGTCCCACGCCGCCAGCCAGCGTCCAGCCATGGCGCGGGTTCCTCCACCGCGCCAACTGCTCGGGGCGGCGGGCAGAAGCGTCGGGCCGCGTCGGGCTTGTTCGGCAGTCGGCCGAAGAAGCCCAAGGGTGGGGCGGCGGTGACTAGGCGGGATGAGGCAGCCGCGAAGGCGGCCCGCTTCCGCAAGGTGGTGAAGCAGCCGCAGACGGTGTCGGCGTAAGTGTATATTCCTTTGTACATTCTTTCTTCTTTTCTTGGTGATTTCTGAATCCTTGTTCTTTCTCAAAAATCAGGGCTCCGCTTTCTCTTGAGTGGGTTGCTGCCGCCTCCGTGGTTGGATCGCCGGGAGGATCCGGGAGCACCCGCCGTGTGGACCCCCACGCCGAGCTTTAGGCGGCGACGGAGCGAAACGCGCGGGAGGCGCGGGAGGAGCGGGAGGCGGAGGAGTTGAGGGTGGCTGCCGCCAAGGCGACACAGGAGGAGGAGGAGGCGAAGGCACGTGCCGACGCGGCGGCCAAGGCCCAAGCGGAGGCTGCGGACGCGGCGACAGCGGAGGGGCCCTTGCTCTTCATCCCTCTGCCTGTCGCGGCGCCCGAGGTCCCGGAGCCCCCGCCGGAGGAAGCCGGCGGCGACCAGCCGGGTTTGGAGAGGGAGGACGACGTCGTTGTTCTGGAGAGGGAGGCGGCACCGGCCTCGCCGACTGGGACGGCTCAAGGCAGCCGGCCTAACGTGCTGCCTGCGCAATCGGCTAGGGGCGAGCCGGCCGCGAGGACGGACCTGGTGGTCCAGTCGCCATCGCGCCAGCGCGCGGGGAAGGCCACTTCGGACCCGCAGAAGGCCGCGGGCTCCGGCTCGTCGGCCCGGGACGTGGAGGCGGCCAGCGCCAGCTCGGGGTGGACGCCGGGTGGAGGGACGGCCGTGGTGAACGTGGCGGCACAGGAAGTCCAGAACCGGCTTCAGTCCCAGGCTGCGGCGCTGAGGAAATACAATGACGAGTTCCTTGCGACGCGAGCGGCCTTTCGGGTTAGTCTTCCTATTTTTGCTTTTTTTATCTTGGTTTCTTCCGTGGGGGCACGTCAGCGCACCCACTGGGTGTAGTCCCTGAGTTCCGAGTCGGCTGCTGAGCAGGCGGCTTGGAACTTCTTAGCGGGCTTTGTTTTGCTATCTTGTTCTCATTTGCTTCTGTGCCTGACTTGCAGGACTACCACAACCTCTGCGCGGCTGCCTTCAACTCCCAGGCTCGGGAGCTGACCCAGAGGAATGCTGATCTATCTGAGAGCTGGGGTAAGTGCTTCATCTTTTATTTCACGTGGGGGCGCGTCAGCGCACCCACTGGGTGTAGTCCCCAAGATTCGGGCCGAATGCTGAGCAGTCGGGTCGGATCTTCCTTGACAACTTCTTCCTTATTGCTTCTTTCTTTTCTGCCATGCCTACAGCGGCCAACACCAAACTGAGGGAGCAGCTGGGTGGGACTCAGGCCGCCCTCCGCGCTAAGGAGGCCGAGTTTGACGCCTTGGCCCAGGAGCGTGGCCGCCTGGCCAAGAGGCTGGCCGACCAGGAGGAAAGCCACAAGACGGCCCTGAAGGCGGTGCAGGACAGCGAGGCCGCCCTTCAAGCTGAATATGAGACGGAGGCGGCAAGCTGGGCCGAGGCGAGGCAGTCGTTGATCAACGGCTTCGGCCAGATCGAAGACTTGGTTGACGGTAGGCCGCCCTCTTCTTCGTCCCTTGCTTGCCGCTTGCCGTTTGGTTCATTTTCTGACTTGGTGTTTTTCTCTTCTTTCCCTTTCTTTCTTGCACAGAGTACTTCCCTGGCTACGCTACTGCCGCCAACCAGGTCGTCGAGGCCCACCGCGAGGCGCAAAGGCAGGCCGGCGCCGAGATCGCGCCGAACGCTCGCCGGTCGCTGGAGGAATAGCTCTTAGCGATTCAAGCCCGCCTCCAGCCGGCTCACCGCATGCTCCACCGGCTTCAGCGTGTTGGGGTGCAGGTGTTGGCCGCTCTCTGGCCTGGTGAGGTGATTCCCCGCACCCCCAGTCGGACTGCCGACTGGCTGGAGGTGGCGGTCGGCCGCTTCGAGGCCTGGAAGGCTTCTGCGGCTCGGTCCGGCGCCAGGCGGGCGCTGGAGTTCGTCAAGGCCTGGTATCCCGAGCTGAGTCTGGACCAGCTGGCCACCTGGCGGCAGGAGGCCGACACGGAGTTGGAGCCGGCGCGGCCGGCTATCATCCAGCGAGCCTCGGCGATCGTCGACTACACCGACACCAGCGCCTTCGCTCCTGAGGTGGATGACAACGGCGTTGCCCAGCCGGAGGAGTGGTTCGGGCTGAACCCGGCAGACGGCGAGGACTCGGCGGAGGAGATCGACTCCAGCGACGAGGGCGAGGAGGAGGAGGAGGAGGGTGAAGACGCCGTGCCAGATGGTGGAGCGGCCGGTCAGCCTCAGCTTGACCGTGCCTCCAGCAACAAGGCACGCGCGGGCGCACCGCCTGCAGCCGGCAATGACCAAGCCGAGACTCGCCAGCCGACCACTCCTCCAGCCGGCGCCGCCGTCTCCACCAACCAGCCTGGCTCCCCTGCTGCGCCCTTAGTCTAGTCTGCTGCCTCTACTTTCCTATTTTACCACTCTTGGAACAGTTTTTGTTAAGTTTGCACAATTCCACCCACTGGGGTGTATTCGAACTATATTGACTGCCGGCCTGTTGAAGGCCTTATGTGTAAATATAATTATGCATGCGTTTGGCTTTCCCTTGTTCTTTGCTTTTCATCCTTCGGCTGTTTTCCTTTGCCGCCCTCCCTTGGTTGCCGCCTTCCCAGCCGGACAGCTGCTCTGCAGTCTGTGGCTGGAGAAGTGCTTGGCCAGTTGGGAGGGCAAGTACTCTAGCTTTGTTGGATTATAGCGAAGTGACTGGGAGGCCGGCCAGCCGGCTGTTTTGACAGCCGGTAGGCGTGGTTGGAGGCCGTCTTTGTGTTATATAAGTTTGTTAGTCCTTAGCCGTTTTTCGTGTGGGCATCCTTTCTGCCTTTGGCTCTTGCCAGTCGGACAGTCGGTTCTTCGAGCTGTGACTTTAAACAAGAGAGGGCTCGGGTGCCGGCACACTACTTGTCTGACTTCAGGTAGAACTTCTAATATAACTTAAGGCGGCCAGTCCCCGGGCCGACTAGTCGAACCCGGTGCCAGACAGAAAATCAAATGTAATAATACATTCATGAGTATGACACTCGTCATTCATAGATAAAGGAGGGCAGTCCCCGAGTGCGCCTCGGGGGGCCCGTTTGTCTCATACTTAATACAAAAACGGTAGCATGATACATACTGCTTTCAACTGTAAAATCTTCTCAGGAGGTTTGCGTTCCATGGTCGTTCCGACTCCTTGCCGGAATCATCCCTCTTCCGTGCTCTTGGCTTCTGTGCGTCGATCAGGTAGTAGGAGTCGTTGCCTAGTGCCTTGCTGACGACGAAAGGGCCTTCCCAAGGGGCCGAGAGCTTGTGCTGGCCGGCTGTTCGCTGGATCAGCCGGAGCACAAGGTCGCCCTCTTGGAAGGATCTTGGCTTGACCTTCCGGTTGTGGTAACGGCGCAAACCCTGCTGGTAGATGGCGGACCGGCTGAGTGCTAACAGTCGGCCTTCTTCCAGCAGGTCGACGCCGTCTTCTCGCGCTTCCTTGGCCTCCGCCTCCGTGTACATGGTGACCCGAGGCGAGTCGAACTCGATGTCAGTTGGGATGACAGCCTCGGCACCATATACAAGGAAGAACGGAGTGAAGCCGGTTGACTTGTTTGGGCTAGTACGCAGACTCCAGAGGAAAGCCAGCAGCTCATCGAGCCAGCAGCCGGCCGAACGCTCCAGTGGTACGACCAGTCGGGGCTTGATGCCGGAGAGGATGAGGCCATTTGCTCGCTCGACCTGGCCGTTTGACTGCGGGTGGGCAACGGACGCTAAGTCCAGTCGGATGCCCTGTGTCGCGCAGAAACGTGCCAGTGCTCCCTTGGCAAAGTTTGTGCCATTGTCGGTGATGATGCTGTGTGGCACGCCATACTGAGTAGTGATGTGGGCGATGAATGTCACGGCAGTCGGCCCGTTTAGCTTCTTGATCGGCTTTGCTTCGATCCACTTGGTAAATTTGTCCACGGCGACAAGCAGATGTGTCATGCCGCCGCGGGCTGTCTTGAATGGGCCCACCATGTCCAGCCCCCAGACGGCAAAGGGCCAGGTGAGGGGGATGGTCTTGAGTGCAAAAGCCGGCAGGTGTTGCTTGGAACTGAAGACTTGGCATCCTTTGCAGCATTTGACTATCTCTTTGGCATCTTCCAAAGCAGTCGGCCAGAAGAAACCATGGCGGAAAGCTTTGGCCACAAGTGATCTTGAGGCTGCGTGGTGGCCGCATTTGCCTTGGTGGATATCCTTGAGGATTGCTACACCCTTCTCTGGCTCGACGCAGCGCTGGAAGACTCTAGTGACGCTACGCTTGACAAGTTCTCTGTTTATTATTGCATATGCTCCAGCTCGGCGTTGCACTAGTCTTGCTGAGATCTCATCAGTCGGCAGCTCTCTGTTGACTAGGAAGTTGACGATGGGCTGGGCCCATGATGGAGCTGTGACTTCTTCTACTGTCAGTACGGCCACTGTGACCCGGGTGGGCGGGTTGGGTTGTGGAGAGTTGGAGTTGGCCACCACTTGTTGTGCCGCTGCAGTCCCCAGGCCGGGTTCTGAAGTCCCCGAGCCGCCTGCTGGGTTCCTCCAGTCGGATCCGGCTGCATCAGGGGCGGGCGATACGAAGATAGAGTCCGACTCTGGAGACGGCTTGATAGACGGTTTGAGGAGGTGCTGGAGAGAGACACCGGTTGGTATGGCCTGACGGGTGGAGCCGATCCGTGCCAGGGCATCTGCTTGGTCGTTGTCGGCCCATGACACGTGGAGGAACTCGCACCCTTCGAAGTATCCACTAATCTGCTGGACGAGGAATCGATAGCTCCCCATGTTTGCATCCTTGGCATCCCAGTCGCCAGATGACTGCTGGACCACCAAGTCTGAGTCGCCATAACACAGGATCCGGTGTATGCCGAGCTCTTTGGCTAGCCGGAGCCCGTGTATGAGCGCCTCGTACTCAGCCACGTTGTCGGAGGTGGCGAAGTGGATTTGCAGCGCGTATCTGAGCTTGTCGCCTTTGGGGGAGGTGAGGATGATGCCGGCTCCCAAGCCGGTGCGCATCTTGGACCCGTCGAAGTGCAACCGCCAATGAGTAGAGTCAGGAGCTGGCGGTAGGTACTGGGTATCGGCCCAGTCGACGAGGAATCGGCCAATGCTTGGGACTTGATGGCGGTGCGGGGCTGGTAGAAGATTGTGTAAGGAGCCAGCGCAATGGCCCACTTAGCCACCCGGCCGGATGCATCCCGGCTGCCTATGATCTCGGCAAGCGGGGCGGTGCACACGACCGTGAGGGGATGCTCTTGAAAGTAGGGCTTCAGCTTCTTGGCGGCGAAGTACACTCCATAGCACATCTTCTGGTAGTGCGGGTAGTTTTGCTTTGAGGTGGACAGTACTTCACTTAAATAATATATCGGCCTCTGGACTAACTGGGCTCGGCCTTCTTCTGGGCGCTGGACCACGATGACTGTACTGACCACTCGGCTAGTCACGGCAATGTAGAGGAGCATGGGCTCCTTCTCAGTCGGCGCCGCCAGGACAGGTGGAGTGGTCAGCATCTTCTTCAACTCATGGAAGGCTTGGTCTGCTTGGTCATTCCACTCGAAGTGAGTGGATTTCTTCATGAGTCGGTACAGGGGGAGAGCCTTCTCTCCTAGCCGGCTGATGAAGCGGTTTAGGGAGGCCAGGCACCCGGTGAACTTCTGCACGTCTCGCAACTTGGTGGGAATCTCCATTCTCTCAATGGCCTTGATCTTCACAGGGTTGCACTCAATGCCGCGTTCGGAGACCAGAAAGCCTAGAAGCTGGCCGGCTGGTACTCCGAACACGCATTTCTCGGGGTTGAGCTTGATCTGGAATCGGCGCAAGTTGGCAAATGTGTCTTTGAGGTCTTCCAGCAGGGTGCCGCGCTTCTCCGTCTTCACCAGAATATCGTCTACGTAGACGTGGGCATTTCTGCCGAGTTGCTTGAGAAGGCATTTCTGCATGCAACGCTGAAAAGTGGCACCGGCATTCCTCAAGCCGAATGTCATAGTCAGGTAACAGAAAGCTCTGAATGGTGTGATGAAGGCGGTCTTCAGGCGGTCTGCTGGGTCCAACTTGATCTGGTGGTATCCTGAGTAGGCATCCAAGAAACTCAACAGCTTGTATCCGGCTGTGGAGTCTATCACTTGATCAATCCGTGGCAGAGCAAACGGATCTTTGGGGCAGGCTTTGTTGAGGCTAGTGTAGTCTATACACATACGCCATTTGTTGTTCTTCTTCAACACCAAGACTGGGTTGGCAAGCCACTCTGGGAAAAACACTTCCATGATAAAGCCGGCGGCAAGGAGCCGGGCTATCTCTTCTCCTATGATTCTTCTCTTCTCCTCCGACAGTCGGCGGAGAGGCTGCTTGACTGGCTTCGCGTCCGCTCGGACGTGTAACTTGTGCTCGGCGAAATCCTTCGGAACACCCGGCATGTCCTTTGGGGACCATGCAAAGATGTCTCGATTCTCACGGAGGAAGTCGACGAGCTCGCCTTCCTATTTACTGTCCAGGTTTGCACCAATAACAGCAAACCTCTCCGGGTTCTCCGGGTCCAGAGGTATCTTCTTCGTCTCCTTGGCCGGCTGGAAGGAGCCCTGCGCATCATATTCCTTGGGGTTGGGGGACAGGGCCGGCTGCTTGCCGGCCATGGCCACAACTCGCTCCAGCATCTTCTTCTCTTCTGCAACCACGAGGGACTCGGCCAGCCGGCTGCTGGCTGCAGCGCACTCGATGGACTTCTTGTAGTCGCCGGCTACTGTGATGATCCCCTTCGAGCTCGGCATCTTCATCTTCAGGTAGGCGTAGTGGGGCACAGCCATGAACTTGGCCAGGGCAGGTCGGCCAAGCAAGGCGTGGTAAGGGCTTTCCAGGTCCACTACCTCGAACCAGATCGCTTCTCGGCGAAAGTGATCCTTGTCTCCGAAGAGAACATCCATCTTGATCTTGCCGATTGGGGAACAGGACAGGCCGGGTACGATGCCATGGAACACGGTCCGGCTTGGCATGAGCTGCTTCGCCTTGAGGTTCAACTTCTCCATGGTGTCGCGGTACAGTATGTTGATACTGCTTCCGCCATCAATCAGTACGCGGGAGAATCGGGCAGCTTGCCTCTCCGTTGCGAGGGTGACATCCAACACCAATGCGTAGGAGCCAGGGGACGGCATCACCTCTGGGTGATCGGCCCGGCTCCAGCTGATAGGCCTTTCGGACCAATGCATGAACTCGGGGTTGCTGGAGGCGACTGCGTTGACCTCTTGGTGCTGTCGGCGCCGGCTGTGCTTGTCTTCAACCTGGCTCATGAAGACGACGTAGGCGGCGTGCTCATCTGGGAACTCATCTTGAATGGCTCCGACTGCTGGTCGAGCAGCCGGCTGCTGGGGGGCTAGAGGCGGCGGGCCGGGAGGCGGAGGTGGCATCAGCCCCTCGCCCTTGGAGATCCGTGTAAGCCAGTGGCATTTCCGGGTCGTGTGGTTGGACGGCTTCGCGCCGTTGTGAGACTTGCAGGGGGCATCGAGAGTCTGCTCGTAGGAGAAGGCTAGTTGCCAAGCCGGCCTGCCACCCTTCTTCTTGGGAGCGGGCCGCTCTTCGGGTTGCTCATCCTCGACAGTGGCCACCTGCCGACTGGTGGAAGGGGGCATAGGGGCCTTGCGCTTGTGGTCGTTCTGGTAGGGGCGCCGGTTGGAGTCGCCAGCCGGCGTCTTGGGGGCCGGAGTGAGCACCTTCCCAGAGGCGTCCACTCGAAGCTCGGTCTTCATCGAGGAGTCGGTCATGGCATACTTGTCGGCTATGACCAGCAGCTCGTCGAGGGTGGCCGGCTCGTCACAGAGGATTCGGTGCTTGAGGAGGGTGCCCTCTCGGCACCCTGCGGCGAAGTATTCGATGGCTTGAACCTCGTGCACCCCCTCGCAGGAGTTGCGGAACTCGGCCCACCGCGTGAGGTAGTCGCGAGTCGATTCGCTGGACCCTTGGACGCACAAGAAGAGCTGGCTGGGCTTTGGAGGCCGCTTGTACGTGCTGGTGAAGTTGCGGACAAAGACTTCCGTGAAGTCCAGCCAGCTGTTGACGCTGTAGGGCTTGAGGCTGTTTAGCCAGGTGCGCGCCGGGCCTTGAAGCATGAGAGGGACGTACTTCACGGCTACGCGCCTGTTGCCGTTCGCTATGCTGACAGCGGTAGAGTAGTCGATCAGCCAATCTTCCGGCTTTACAGAGCCGTTGTACTTGGGCGTGTCTCTGGGGAACGAGAACCCTTTGGGGAAGGGCTCGTCGCGGATGCGGGGGCCAAAGCATGGCGGGCCGACATTGTCTTCTTCTTCTAGCGCCAGGGATCGTGCTAGGCGGGCGTCGTTCTCGCTGATTCCTTCACGGTGGCCTAGTCGGCCACCGAGAGTCGGATGCGTGACAGGCGGCGGGGTGGGATATCTCTCCCCACGAGGCGGGGGAGGAGGCGGATTGCCTTGGCGCTCCACCGCTCGAGGGCGGCCTTCTGCGTCGCGCTCGATGGTGATTCGAGTCCGGCTATGGCTAGCAGCCGGCTCCTTGTCTTTCCTTGCGCGGGCGCCGCTCGCAGTCGGTGACCGGGATGTCGCGGCGTGTTCTCGGCGCGGGGGAGGACTCTCAGCGCGGGCGCCGGCTTCATGCCGTTCTGCGGCCGCGTCGATCAGCTACTGGATGCGCCTCGTCATGTAGTGGAGCTCATCAGCCCCCAGCCCGTTCAGCTCTTCTGCGGCCGCCTGGGCGGCTCGCAGATTCTCGAGCGGTGTGGCGTAGACTGGGCGGTCTGCCCCCAGCATGCTGGCGATGGCCGCGCCGCGCTTCTTGACGAGGCCGGCTTGGCTCGGCCCGCCATGAGGCGGCGTACCAAAGGCGGCGCGATCGACTTCGCGCTGGTGAGCCTCGGTGAGGCATCTCATGGAGGCTATCTTCTGGCCCTCCGAGACGAGGGCGAGGCGGCGTGCCTCCAGGGTCTCGGCGTCGGCGTCGGCCGGGATGGGGACGGACAAGTCATGCATCGCCGCTTGTAGGGCGTCGTGGGCATTCTCGCCCGAGTCGGCGGCGTGGCTGATGACCAGCACCTCAGTGACAGCGATGCTGCCACTGTCAGCTCGAGGGAGAGGGTCGTCGAAGACTACCACGTCGGAGGGGTAGGCGTCGAGCGATGCCGTGTCGGAGTCGACAAGCATCGGGTCGATGGAGCCGACCGACTCCAAGTCCGCAGCAAGCTCGCTGGAGACGTGAAGCTGGTCGAGGAGGCTGACGAGGCGGCTCTCGGGGTAGTCCGTGCCTACGTCGGACGCGGGCTCGTCGGAGATGCGAGTCTCGCCAAGAAGATCGGCGAGGCAGCTCGCCGCGCAGGCGTCGTCGACGCCTTGCAGCACGTCGGGGCGAGCGCCATCGGGCGTAGCAGGCTGGCTACGCTCGCGGGGGAGGAAAAGGGTTCCCATCCAGAATAGGTCTCCGGACGACGGTGCACCTGGCCCCACGGTGGGCACCAAATGTCGGGTGGTAGGTGTGACATATGCCAATGGGTGACTTATCATTGTGGGAGCCAGTAAGACATCACCGGTGCCTGGAAACGGGATGAGGCGAAGACATGCACGCCGGCGGATCTTACCCAGGTTCGGGGCTCTCCGTGGAGATAACACCCCTGGTCCTGCTCTGCGGGGTCTCCGCATGATCACTAGATCAGTACAAGTAGCTACAAGTGCTCCTTGAGCTGTTTGGCTAGAGGAAGAAAAAGGGCAAGGCTAGCTCTCCTTTTTCTCTCTATGTGGTGTGTGAAACTCTATGAGATCAACCCTTTGCATGGGTGTCCCAGGGTGTTTATATAGGCCTACCCCCCAGGGGTACAATGGTAATCTGGCTGGGCACGGGTCCCAGCCGTCAGTGTCTATGCTCGCCAGCTTCTCCGCCGGCCATTGGGGCCCGCCGACTGGTGGGTCCCGCTGGCTGTCGGCCTCTTGGCCGACAGGCCGGCCCCACCCCTTGGGGGCTTTGTCGGCGGCTGGTTACTGTTGCCTCGCCTCTGATGACGAGGGCTTTGTCGAGGTAAGCGTGGCTACAGTGCCGCCGCCTTGTGGGCTCTCACTGTAGCCTTACCTCGTCTTGTCTCCTTAATGAGGCACATATTTCGAGGTAGGGAGGTAGCCGGCTATTGGGAGCCGGCCACGCCCCTGGCCGACTAGGGGAGGCCGGGCCGCCTTCGGGTATCTCTCTGGCTGAAGGGGCCCGCCGCCCGCGTGCCGTACTGGCGCCTATCGTGGGTGACATCAAGGCCAACATGGCTACAGTGCCGCGCCGGACGGGGGATGGCTGGCCCGTACGGCGCCCTGTGGCCATGCCTGTTCCGGGATTCGGGGGTAGTGGGTTGTACTGCGGCCACGCCCCGTCCTATCGCCGTTATGTGGATACAGTCTTAGTGGGTGCAGTCTTGGCCGGCTTCTGGGAGTCGGCTTTCTTCATGGCCGGCTTCTGGGAGTCGGCTTTCCTCATGGCCGGCTTCTGGGAGTCGGCCATCTCGTATCTTTCTTGGGGAAGGTTTCTGAGGCCGGGTCGCCTTTTGGGAGTCCGCCCTGGGGATAGCCGGCCGGGGGAAGGCGGCCCTATGCTTTGTATGCTTGAAGGCTCGAATGGCCTGATAATTTTTCGAAGAGCCAGGGGGAGTCGGTTAGGCTGCCCGTGGCCATTTACTCTGACACGCACCTCCCTGGAGTGTTGTGCTACCGTCGAGGACGTGCCAGAGAGCTCTACCGGGAAGAGCAAGAAATCCAGAGCTGAGCCACCACAGACCAAGAAGGTGTCCATCAAGGAGGATGGCACAGGAGGGGCTTTCACCATAGGCTCCACCCTCGACAGCAAATAGGAAGGCGCGCTCGTCACCTTCTTGCGGGCGAATGTCGACGTGTTTGCGTGGCAAGCATCCGACATCTCGGGTGTTCCCAGGGAGGTGATTGAGCACCACCTAGCTGTCTGTCCTCATGCGTGGCCCGTCAAGCAGAAGGTCAGAAAGCAGGCTCTGGAGAGGCAGGAGTTCATCACAGAAGAGATCAGGAAGTTGGAAGCAGCGGGTTTGGTGAGAGGAGTGCTCCATCCGACGTGGTTGGCCAATCCGGTAGTGGTGTGCAAGGCAAATGGGAAGTGGAGGCTATGTATTGATTACACAGACATCAATAAGGCTTGTCCTAAGGACCCCTTCCCGTTGCAGCGCATCTACCAGATTGTCGACTCCACGGCCGGGTGTGATCTGCTGTCATTCCTCGATGCCTACTCGGGCTACCACCAAATCTTCATGACGAGAGAAGATGAAGAGAAGACAACATTCATCACCCCATGTGGTACGTATTGCTTTTTACGGATGCCTTTCGGGTTGAAGAGTGCTGGCTCGATGTTTGCAAGAGCAGTCCAAATTGGTTTTGAACCCCAGCTCCATAGAAATATGGAGGCATAGATGGATGACATAGTGGTCAAAACCAAGGATGGGGCAACTCTTGTGCAAGATCTGGAAGAGACATTTGCCAACCTGCGCAAGATCAACCTTAAGCTGAATCTTGAGAAGTGTGTCTTCGGTGTCCCGTCCGGCAAGCTTCTCGGATTCTTTGTGTCGCAGCGTGGGATCGAGGCAAACCCAGACAAAATCAAGGCTATTGAACAGATTGAGGCGCCCAAGAGGATCAAGGATGTGCGTCGGCTCACCGGATGCGTCGCCGCCATGAGCCGATTCATCTCCAAGTCCGCCGAGCGCGCCCTTCCTTTCTTCAAAATATTGAAGAAGGCATGCCCAATGGAATGGACCCCAGAAGCCGAGCAGCATTGCAGGATTTGAAAAGATACCTTTCCTCCACGCCAATGCTGGTTGCGCCTAAACCACAAGAGTCGTTGCTGCTGTATCTGACGACGACGAATCAAGTGGTCAGCGCCGCGCTAGTGGCGCAGAGGGAGGTTAACGAGGAGGCAGTGACGGCGGCAGAACTAGCGGATGGAAAGCGCAAGATTCCCCCGGAAGGGCCTGGTGCCGGCATGGCGAGGCCCCCGGTAGAGCCTGGTGCCACCGAGGCAGTGCCCGCGCAGTCAAGCGAGGTGGTGCAGAAGAAGAAGATGATGCAGCACTCGGTTTACTTTGGCAGCTCCCTCTTGCAGGGAGCTAGATCGAGGTACTCCGGTGTGCAGAAATTGCTCTTCGGCCTCCTTATGGCCTCGAGGAAAGCTACGTCATTACTTCCAAGCCCGCGAGATCACTATCGTCACCCGCCTCCCATTGCAACGGATACTGCATAACCCGGATGCAACCAGGAAGATTGCGGAGTGGGCCTTGGAGTTATCAAGTTTCGGTTTGAAGTTTGAAAGTACCTCGACAATTCAGAGCAGAGTCTTGGCGGAGTTCATTGCAGAATGGACCTCAACGCCTGACGAAGAAATCCAGGAGACCACTCTCCGCGGCAAGGAGGAGATCGCGACTGGATCATGTACTTTGATGGGGCTTTCTCGCTGCAAGGCGTCGGTGCCGGTGTGCTGCTCGTCGCACCCTACCGGGAAGCACCTCAAGTACGTGATCCAGATGCACTTTCCCGAGAGATGTCCACCAACAACACTGCTGAGTACGAGGGATTGCTTGCCGGGCTCATAATCGCGGCAGACCTCGGGGTTAAGAAGCTCATCGTCAGGGGTGACTCGCAGCTTGTCGTCAGGCAGGTCAACAAGGATTACCAGAGCCCATTGATGGAGGCTTACGTAGATGAAGTGAGGAAGCTGGAGGAGCGCTTTGACGGTATCCAAGCGGAGCACGTTCCCCGAATGGAGAACGACATCGCCGATTACCTGTCGAAAGCGTGCCGCATTCAAGCTACCTATGGAACCGGGTACCTTTTGCTCCGGTTAACTACAGCCAACCGTCAAACCATCAACGAGGCAGAACAAGCGAAGGAAATCAGGTCCCGGCAAGTACTTTCCTACTGAGCCCCTGGGGCTGCCGGCAAGGGTGCTTCCGCGGACGCTGAGCCTGCCCAAGAGCAACTGGCCTCCGGCAGGGCATCAAGCCCTGGCCGTGGAGACAGCCGCGCCCATGGCAGAGGAAATGTCCTTTGGTCCTTGCCGTCGAGCCCCAGGCTTCCGGCGTGGGCGCAGCATACCATCCGATTCCTCCAAACAGGGTGACTTCCTGAGGAGCAGGAGAAGCGGAAAAAGTAGCCCGTCGGTCTGCCATGTACCAGTTTGTCGATGACGTCCTATACAGGAGAAGGCCAAACGGTGTGAAATTGAAGTTCATCCCCCGGGAGGAAGGACCGGAGCTGTTGGCAGAGATACATGGAGGCATATGTGGCTCCCACATAGGGTCGAGGGCCCTTGCCGGCAAGGCGTTCCGGCAAGGTTTCTTCTGGCCCACCGCCCTCCAGGATGCGACGACACTAGTAACCAAGTGTGAAGTGTGTCAGTTCCATTCAAAGAAGCTTCATCAACCAGCTCAAGCCCTTCAAACGATCCCTCTCTCCTGGCCATTCTCAGTCTGGGGGCTCGACATACTGGGCCCTTTCCCCCATGCTATCGGGGGCTTTGAGTACTTGTACGTTGCAATCGACAAGTTCACAAAGTGGCCAGAGGTGGAGCCAGTGAGGAAGGTGACAGCACAGTCAGCCGTCAAGTTCTTCAAGGGACTAGTCTGCTGTTTTGGTGTGCCAAACAGAGTCATCACCGACAACGGCACGCAGTTCACAAGCCACACCTTCATGCAGTACATTCGAGACCTCAGCAGCAAGGTCTGTTTTGCTTCCGTGGCACACCCCCGGAGCAACGGCCAAGCAGAGAGGGCGAATGCTGAAGTGTTGCGAGGCCTGAGGACGAAGACCTTTGACAAGCTGCACAAGAGCGGAAGGCGCTGGATTGATGAGTTGCCGGCGGTTCTTTGGTCGATCAGGACGACGCCAAATCGAGCCACTGGTCAGACACCCTTTGCCCTAGTATATGGGGCAGAGGCAGTTCTCCCCACGGAACTCATATACGGGTCATCTCGAGTGCTCGCTTATGATGAGCTTGAGCAAGAGCAGTTGGCAAGATGACGCGACGCTCCTTGAGGAAGATCGTCTTCGTGCGGCTGTGAGAGCAGCATGCTACCAGCAAGCCTTGCGCCACTACCATAGCCGCAAGGTTCATGCCCGAAGTTTTGAGGAAGGCGACCTTGTTCTTCGGCGTGTTCAGTCGGCCAAGAATTCCAACAAGTTGACACCAAAGTGGGAAGGCCCTTATCGGGTAATACGAGTCACCAGGCCTGGCGCAGTCTGCCTGGAGACCGAAGATGCCGTTCCAGTGAGCAACTCCTGGATCATCGAGCATCTTCGCAAGTTTTACCCATAAGGCGCGGCTTGCCGGGCCCCCCGACAAGCCACCTTTTGTACAAGCCTTGCCGGCAAGGCATGTAACCCTTTGTACAAATCCAGGCGCAGACCCTGAGCACAAATAAATGAAGCGCTGGCGCCCTAAGTTATAGCATGCATGCTAGGTCGAGTCTCTTCATTGGTTAGGGTTGATAGCGCTTAGTGGCGACTAACCCCTAGCCTAGAGGTCGAGTGTGCGTCTCTGTTCTTTTCTGTCCTCCTTTGGTTCACAGGGCACATGAGCACTTCTGCTGAGCTACTTGGAAGAAAGGGAACGGACCGGCGACCCGACCCCGACAGGCCAGAATTGCCGGGGGCTGCAAGTACAAGGATCCAACCGCGACAAGACAAGGTTGCCGGGGGCTGCAGATCCAGATAAGTCTTTCATCCTCTGTCATGCATTTCGGAACAGAACTGGGGCATGTGAAACCTCGTTTTATCTCCAGGCTACCGTGCTCCCCTTTTTCCTATACCTAAGGATTATCCCCTGGGTCCGGATTTGGTTGTAGCCGCAGCGGTAAGAAGATAGAACAAGGAGCCTAAGCCCACTTCGTCCCTGCCTCCGCCAAGGGTGCGAGAATGGTCGAGCGAAGTGAGGGGGGCGACAAGGCCTGTTGCCGGGCGAAAAACATTTATCTTAAAATAGTAACAAGGATTCTCTCCTTGTCGCGGGGTCCACCCATGAACGAAAAACCCGGCAAACATCCCTTTTTCATTAAAAACATCCCATACAGGTACAGTTCATACGGAATGAAAAACATGAGCAAGGGGATTACAAGTTCTAAATTTAACAAAGGCCCGAAGGCTTACAAACTAAAAAAGAGATGAGATGCCCATAATCGCTTTCTTGTCCCTCTCCTCAGGAGATGGAACAGGACAGCGGAAAGGCAAAAAGAGCGCCTCAGCAAGGTGCGAGGAGCAGAAAGCTGGAAGTTGAGGCAGTGGCTCGCCAATACGCGATGAAGGTGTCGGTGCCCGTGTACTCCAAGTTAACGGCTGCCACCTGCCTTCTTCGCCTTCTCCGGCCCTCCTACGCCAGCCGCCCAAGGAGACGACGGGGAGCACCCCGAAGGAGAGCTTGGTGAGGATGGCCCTCGGCTGGGCGCGTGACCGAGGGAGGAACGATGCGGTCATACGAAGTCGGAGTCGGCATCCTGCCGCTCGACTCCCTCGTCGCCACTGTCGCTGTCCTCCTCGTCCCTCCCGCTCGAGGAAGAGTCTTCGTCGTCGGAAGAGCTCTCCACGCAGCACTTCAGGCGAGTCCCAAGATCTCCAAAGACCTTGACGGAGAGCAGGCCGCCCTCCATTAATTTGAAGTAGAGGACGAGCCCCACCGTCAGGCTATGGATGTGGGCAAACGTCTTCCACCCGCGACGGAGATACATAACGTGAGGAGCGGGGAAGTCAACGTCGACTCGCGTACCACCAGTCCCGCATCCCCTCATGTGCAACCTGAGGGTCTGAGGCGGATCGAGCTCCATCTCCGCTGCGAAGGGGGTGGGGAGACGGAGACGACGACGCGGTGGCCGGCGCAGCCTGATGAAGAACTCGCGGGGCCGGTCCCCGACGTGGCCCTCCATCGCGGGAGGCACCGCTGGCAGAGGCACGGCCGCCGCGCTGCCTCGTGCCCCTCTCCCCCGGCCACCGCGGCGACCTTGGCCATGCCCCCTCCCCCTTCCTCTTGTGGCTGGCTCCGTCGCCATGGGCTCGAGGGAAGGAGGGACGCGTTGTCGAGCGGCGACCTTCGCCACCACCGTCGAGGGACCAGGGTTCCCCTTCTCCATGGCGGATGGGAGGAAGAAGCAGAAGTAGGAGGAGATAGAAGATAGAAGAATGCAGGATGCCATCTCCCCTTCCCTCTCCTTATAAAGGGGCGGGGTCGGGGCTCGGCCGCCCCGCTGGGCCAATCCAGCCACCAGAGGCGCAAGGGATCGGGACCGACCTGCTGCCCCAACCAGCGACGGCCTGGTTTCCCGTCTCCACCGCTTGCCACCCCAAGCGCATGGAGGACGCGTGGCGAGCGTGCAGAACCGAGAGGACGGGTGAAGCGACCTCTCTCCACCCCGTGATCGTGGGGTGTGGACGCCTTAAAGACCGCGACCCGGCCCCATTCTGTAAATGAGCCGCGCCTCCATGCCTCCCTCTTTATACAGGGAAGGCGCGAGCCGCCTCTTTACTGCGACATGATGCATGCGTGCGGAAACCGCCCCACGCACCCCTCCACGTCGCGCATTCAACGCGGATCATGGGAAGCGCGGCGCGCGAAAAGTTTTACCGCGGTAAAAACCGCCCCGCCTGCCCGCGCACCGTTTTGGGCCTGGCCCAACAACGTGTCGCGCTTATGTGTGGCCCAGGCCCGGGAGCTCCTGTCGGTGTACAAAAGAAGGGGCGCACCTTTGTACCCCTTTACTTGTGCACGGACAGTCGGACATGCGCCCGCGGCCACACCAAGCAGAATAGGGGAGGTGAACCGAGGTAAAACCGAAGCCCAAGACAGCCAAAGCAACACCAAGGCCAAGACCACAAAGAAGCAGAGAGGCGAAGTAGGTTCCCCCGGCGAGATCCTTGCCGGGGGCAGCCTCTGCGGCCCCAGCAAGACCCTTGCCGGGGCGGCTCGTCCAACACCAGCGGAGCACGCCATCCTTGAGCCCACGGTCTCCAACGTCATCAACCACGTTGGGCCAGGGCTCGGGAGGTACCTCCATGGTGGCATGCAGATCTTTGTGAAGACAAGGAATATCCAAGATCAGATGAGGATTAAAAGACAACGATCCTCGGCAAGATCCTTGCCGAGGAGAGCCACAAGACCCCCGGCAAGATCCTTGCCGGGGACGACAGCACGCCACGGCAAGACCCTTGCCGGGCCACCCGGCAAGGCTCTCACCGAGGATGCCAGCAGGGCCACTGCCAGGCCCGCACCAGCCAAGTCTCCACCGTCGTTCGCATGCAGCTGCCAGCCCAACCAGCTGGGCAGGCACCTGTGTGGCAACATGCAGCCTCCAGGCCAACTCAGCACACGCCTGCATGGCGGCATGCAGATCTTCGTGAAGGCTCCACCACCGCGCCACCTCAGCTGCCTGCCTGCCTACATGGCGCCGCACGCACCACTGGCCAGGGCGCGTGTCGAAGCGAGGAGGAGCGGCGACGGACGGGACGGGCCTCGCTCACGTCCCCGATAAAGGTAGGGGACACCTCAGCGGCGCATTAAATGCGCCTTGTCCTATAATACGAGCGATAAGCTCGTAGCACTGTACGCCTTTCCACCTCCTGTGTGCCACTGTGGCAGCCCCTTTCGACTATAAAAGGAGGCCCATGGCTTACTGGAGAGGGATTCGGCTCTTTGGAACCACGCACCCACCATAGCTAGTTCGAGAGCTCAAGAACTCTCTGAAATACATCCACCAAAGCAGGACTAGGGTTTTACGCATCCTCGCGGCCCGAACCTGGGTAAACGATGCTTGTGCTGATTGCTAATCCTACTCTTCTCGCAACCCTGCACCCCGGCAACCGTAGTAGGGATTCTTGTGATCCCATAGGTGTCGTTCCACACCGACAAATTTGGCCAAACAAAACCCAAATATCGAAGAACAAATATGAGGATACAAGAAATCAGGCATAAAAGAGATCAAAGAAACTCAAATACTTTCATGGATATAAAAAGATATAACTGATCATAAACTTGAAGTTCATCAGATCCCAACAAACACACCGCAAAAGAGTTAAATCATATGGATCTCCAAGAGACCATTGTATTGAGAATTCAGCGAGAGAGAAAGCCATCTAGCTACTAACTACGGACCCGAAGGTCTACAAAGAACTACTCACGCATCATCGGAGAGGCACCAATGGAGGTGGTGAACCCCAGCCGAGATGGTGTCTACATTGGATCTAGTGGTTCTCGACTCTGCGGCGGCTGGATGAATATTTCGTCGATGTTCCTAGGGTTTCTGGAATATTGGGGTATTTATAGAGCAAAGATGCGGTCCCGGGGGGCACCCGAGGTGGGCACAACCTACCAGGGCGCGCTTGGGCCTCCTGGCGCGCCCAGGCCCAGGCACGCCCTGGTGGGTTGTGCCTCCCTCGGGGCACCCCCCAGGCACAGCCATGGCCCGTTCTGTTCCTTCTGGCCCATAAAAATTCTCCGTGGAGTTTCGTGGCATTTGGACTCCGTCTGGTATTGATTTTCTGTGATGTAAAAAACATGGAAAGAACATCAACTAGCACTTGGCACTATGTCAATAGGTTAGTACCAAAAACTGATATAAATTGACTATAAAATGATTATAAAACATCCAAGATTAATAATATAACAGCATGGAACAATCAAAAATTATAGATAGGTTGGAGACGTATCAGCATCCCCAAGCTTAAATCCTGCTCGTCCTCGAGTAGGTAAGTGATAAAAACAGAATTTTTGATGTGGAATGCTACCTATCATGTCATATCATATTCTTTTCTTTATAGCATGGACAATTGGACTTTTATGTGATTCAAAGCACTAGTCTAGTTTTGACATAATAATTTAGATACTCAAGCATATCAACAAGCAACCATGTCTTTCTAAATATCAATGCTAAAATAAGTTATCCCTAGCCCATCATGCTCAAACATTGATCCATTCATGAAACACAGTCGAATATTAGTTACACCCAATACTTCAGTACGATCATATTGCCTCCTAGTTGGTGCTTTTTATGAGAGAAGATGGAGACTCAAATTCAAAATAAAAATTGCATAAAATAAAAGAAAGGCCCTTCGCACAGGGAAGTAGGGATTTGTAGAAGTGCCAGAGCTCAAAGCGAAAAAATAAAGATAAAAACATTTTGGGAGGTGCATCCATCCCACCAACGAAAACGACTTAGAGTTCCCAACACTTTCCATGCTAGATATGCCATATGCGGTTCCCAAATAGAAAATAAAGTTTATTCCTTTTTCCACCATACTTTCACTTCGCATGGCTAGCTGAATCCACGGTTGCCCTCCATACCAACACTTTCCAAGGAATTTATTAAGCATTTCGGGACTGGGCATCCCTAAGACCTTTGCCTTACTCTCGTGCAATGACAAGTGAATAAACACTCATCGTGAGAATAACACATCCAGCATGGAAAATGTTAGCCACCCCTCACCGCTCCGCGAGTGAAACAAATACACAAAAGAAAAGTTTATTTTGAAAATTAGAGATGGCACATGCAAATTTGCTTATAACGGCAAAAGAATACCGCATATAGGTAGATATAGTGGACTCATGTGGCAAAACCGGTTTAAAGGATTTTGGATGCACAAGTAGACATCATACTTGGTGCAAAGTGAAGGCTAGCAAAAGATTGGGAAGCGACCAAACAAGAAACGGAGAATCTCATAAGCAAGCATTAAGCATAAATAACACCGAATAATGCACCACAAGTAAGATATAATTTTCACTGCATGACTATTGACTTTCGTACTTGCATAGGGAATCACAAACCTTAACACAAATATTCTTACTAAAGCATAATTACTCATCAACATAACTCACATATCACATAATCATATCTCAAAACTATTACTAAGAATCAAGTTTATTTTGTCCAATGATCTTCATGAAAGTTTTTATTATATCCTTCTGGGATATCTATCACTTTGATACTAATTTTTCATGTGTTGCTTTTCATAAGCTCAAACAAATATAAGTGAGGATCAATAGCATATTTTTTTTTTCTTTCTCTCAAAATAATTTTAAGTGAAGCAAGAGAGAATTTCTTGGAAATTTTTCTAACTCTCAAATAAATCTAAGTGAAGCAAGAGAGCATTTCTTAAAAAAACTAAGCACACCGTGCTCAAAAAGATATAAATGAAGCACTAGAGCAAGTCCTATTGCTCATAAAAAAATTAAGTGAAGCAAAGAGAGCAATTCTAACAAGTCATGACATAATTTTGGCTCTCCCAAATAGGTGTGTCCAGCAAGGATTGATGACTTAAAACACAAAATAAAACAAGCAAAGACTCATATCATACAAGACGCTCCAAGCAAAACACATATCATGTGACGAATAAAAATATGGCTTCGAGTAAAATACCGATAGTTGTTGGAAGAAAGCGAGGATGCCACTCAGGGGCATCCCCAAGCTTAGTTGGTTGCTCATTTTTGGATAATAGCTTGGGATTCCGTGGCATCCCCAAGCTTAGACTCTTCTATCCTTCCTTCATCCATCGTAAGATAACCCAAAACTTGAAAACTTCAATCACACAAAACTCAACAAAACCTTCATGAGATCCGTTAGTGTAAGAAAAATAAATCACTACTATAAGTGATGTATCAAACCAATTCTTATTTTTTTTAATTATATCTACTGTATTCAAACTTTTCTATGGCAAAAACTCATCAAAGAAAACCATAGAGCCATCAAAATAAGCACACAACACAAAGAAAACGGAATTTGTCAAAACAGAGCAGTCTGTAGCAATCTAATTTGTTCGAATACTGCTGGAACTCTAGATTTTTTTGAAAAACCGGAACGACCTGGATATTTTTTATATTAATCTTATGCAAAAAGAATTGGCATTTTATCACGTTCTGGTGATTTTTAACAATTATTTTTGTGAGCACAAAGTTTCTGTCTTTTTCAGCAAGATCAAACAACTATCACCCAAGAAGATCCTATTGGTTCTACTTGGCACAAACACTAACAAAAACACAAAAAACACAATCATAACAGTAGCATAATTGTGCTAACACTCAAGAACAGAAAGCAAAAAGCATAAAGCAAGCGCTATAGTTTTACACCCTTAGCTAGGCATAAAGCAAGAGTCTAAGTTTTGTCTTCCAAAGTTTTGGCAAATTTTGTAAGGGTTTTCTCAAACCCGGGAGGCTCTTTACGCTTCCCTAAATTCTCCGGAAAAGAAACCATCTTAAGATCCAAAATATCCAATCGCTTGTTGCAAAGAGTAATCAGAGTATTCATGCGATTGATACTACCATTGAGGTGTTTGAGGGGTTCATTATATTTTTGTATTTCAACCATATGTTTATGCAAATCACCAAGTTTGTCCAACATTTGAGCTCCCTCGGGGGTAAAAGGAAACCCCTTCTTTTGAGGTGGAATTCCCAAAATTCCCACTAAGATTTCATAGGCAGCATTGGCATCAAGTTCAATAAAATTTCCTTTAGCGGCAAAATCGAGATGTTGTCTATGATGCAAAGCCAATCCTATGTAAAAATTACAAAGCAAAAATTTAGCGTCCCCCTTTAAGTTGGAAATACGATATGATTCCATAAGCCTATACCAGGCATCTTTCAAATTTTCTCCTTGTCTTTGTTTGAAGTAAAGGACATCAAAATCTGGTGACAAAGGAGGAGTAGGGACGCTAGCCATCGAGACTAGAGAGCAAGAGAATGATGAAATGAAAAGAGAGGCGAATAAAATGGCAAATTTTTGTGAAGTGGGGGAGAGGAAAAGGAGAGGCAAATGGCAAATAATGTAAATTGCAAGAAGATGAGATTTTTGATTAGGAACCTGGTATATGTTGAAGATCCTCCCCGGCAACGGCGCCAGAAATTCCTTTTGATGTCGCTTGAAGCAAAGTCGGTATTTCCGCAAAGAGGAAGGGATGATGCAGCACAACGCGGTAGATATTTCCCTCATATATGAAACCAAGGTTATCGGACCAGTAGGAGAACCAAGCAACACAATGTAAACAGCCCCTGCACACAAATAACAACACCTCGCAACCCGACGTGTTAAAGGGATTGTCAATCCCTTTCGGGTAACGGCGCCAGAAACGGTTTGCAGACAGGAATAAGTTGCAATAATTTGATAGATCGAACGCCAAATAAAATAAATAGAAATAAACTGCAGCAAGGTATTTTTGGTTTAATAGATCTGAAAATAAATGCAAGGAAAAAGTAGATCGCAAAGGCAAATATATGAGAAAGAAGACCCGAGGGTCGTAGGTTTCACTAGTGGCTTCTCTCGAGAAAAATAGCAAACGGTGGGTGAATAAATTACTGTTGGTCAATTGCTAGAACTTCAACTAATTATGACGATATCCATGCAATGATCATTATATAGGCATCAGGTCCAAGATTAGTAGACTGACTCCTGCCTGCATCTACTACTATTACTCCACACATCGACCGCTATCCAGCATGCATCTAGTGTATTAAGTTCATGGAAAAACGGAGTAATGCAATAAGAATGATGACATGATGTAGACAAGATCTATCTATGTAGAGATAGACCCCATCGTTTTATCCTTAGTAGCAACGATACATACGTCACTACTAGGAAGAGGCCTACTAGTGGCGCACCAGTTTTGCCTACTAATGGCGCACTACTAGTGAGCCACTAGTACCACGCCACTAGTAATTTTTACTAATGGCGCACCACTGGTGCGCCATTAGTATCTGGTACACTAATGGCGCACCAGGCAGTGCGCCATTAGTATAGGCCACGGTGCGCCATTAGTATGCCTCCCAGGGGGGCATATTTTACCCATGTGCTTTGCCATACTAATGGCGCACTGCGGGGTGATGCGCCATTAGTATCCTTTGGCATACTAATGGCGCACGTTGGGGTGATGCGCCATTAGTATGTATATTAGGGTTTTTTTCTTTTCTGATATTTGCATAGATTACAAAATATATTATTGGACAGAATATAAACAGCACCACACAGCAACAGCAAATTCATCGAATACAATAGAAGATTAGTCTCCGAATACAATTCATCATATTAGTCTCCGAATTCAAAAGACCGAACAAAGATAGAACATTACAAGTCTCGAGACCGCGAGTAATGAGTTTGCCGAAAGTAATACTAATCCTAACAAGTCCTGCTAATCATCATCATAGAACTTCTACTCGTTATTAATAACAAGTCATATGATCATCATCCTGATAGTCATCGAACCAACCCTACTTAATTGTTCTTAGCACATGATCATCAGTATTAGGCAGGACCTAAATACCCTATTTAAGGTAAAATAGCATAAAACAATATAGACCCTGACTCTCCATTATGGAGAATGGAGATCATCCTGTCTCCAATTCTTGCGCGGCGCTTCCTTTTGCTTCCAAGAACCTCCTTACGACTGTCCATACATTTTTTCCATTCTCTGATTAGCATGTCTCCACTTCTTCTAGAAATCCGGTATGGACAGTTGAGATTCGTAGGATGACCTGGATATAAGTTCAAAACACGAAGGCTGCCATTCTGATACATCAAATGAGGCACACAATCCTCTGGGATTCTCTGTTGAAAAACATAGTAATAACTTCATAGTTAGCAATGATGTACTAGTTTTAGAAGTATGCAAAAGATGCACGGATGTCGTAATAGTAAAAAATCTTACCAGGGTATCTCCATGGTAGTTACCGTAGTTCAACACGTGCACTAGTGGCACGTATTGACCATAATGTTGAGGAGTTTGATTGTAGATATTGTAATTCTCAAGATCAGTACAAAATCCGACCAGATGATTTTTCTCCTGATAAGTTAACTCGGAGCCATCGGTGTAGTGGGTTTTGTCTACCATGTTCCGCACATTTTTTGAACAATCAAAATAAGCTGTCAATGGAAATAAGTTGTCAACTATTTTGAAATAAACAATATAAATTAGTTAATAATTAACTATGTTTGAGAAACTCACATAGCGGTAGAACTGGAGGCGTATCAACAAGGACCCAAATGTCCATATTGTCTTGGTCGATGTCAGGATCACCAAGATCCATGGTGACAAGCATACCCTCATCAAAACCATACATCTTGCAAAATGCTTCCCAATTTTTGCAACCAAAATGGGTTACGCTCTCAGCATTATACAGATTTACTTCAAAATCCACATCATGATGTGTCCTTAGGTGAATTTTCTTCGTTTCAAAATTTTCATGATCTTCAAAATCCATCCTCTCCAAGACATAGCGTCTTGCATGGCATGGGATAAACTATACTCGAATTGTAAAAGATGAAATTACACGTTGAAATAGTTGAAGTCATGCTTAATTATGAAAAAAACACTTGTCGTCGTTGCGTACCGTTTCAACTTCGAAGGTCTCCTCGAGCTTAATGCTGAAGCGCCGATCATCGTCCAGGTGAGGCCTGTCGCACAGACCTCGACCGTCGTGGCACCAGTCGCACTCCCCCGGGAGACTTTCGTCGTCCGATGACGACATTTCCTATGTTCATAATTCAAAACTACATCATCTCTGTTGGGTCCAATAAGATAATCCACAGTGTGGTGAAAACACGCCCTTCGAACTGGTTTGAGCAATTGGTGAATGGAGATGGTCTAAGATTTTCAGTAGTAAGAAGTGAAGTGGTAATTTTGAGAGCAAATGGTTAGGATGAGTGGTTCCTCTTTCCTGTTTAGCTTTACAATAGAATATTGTTAGTCATGCACACTTGTGCATTTTCAGCCAGGCCCAGTGGAGTTGGCCTAAAAACATTTCTTTCTTTAAGCCTGCTACATCCATCTCAAGTATTTATGGTCAAGGGTTAGCAGGGCCATCCAAATAGAATATGTGGTATGGGCTTTTTTAGTAGGTCATCCTACCAGATTAGGGTTTATCGATGACGAGCAACTGACATTAGTAATAACTATGAGTAGATATCACACTTCTATATGTATAACACAAGAGGCAGTTGATCCTACTTAATTAAGTACTAAGATACCCCGGCCCATGCATTAGTCGCAAGTGCCCCATATGTCCTATTTTTAGCAAAGTCATGCTAAAATTCACGGAAAATTTCAGCATGACCTTTGCTGAAAATAGGACATATGGAGTACCCGAATTTGCCGGAACGGAAGTTAATCGACATTTCGGCAAACTCAAGGGCCTCTCGGGGTACAGCAGCAGCATCACAAGTTGACAAAATTCCCAAGTAGTACATTTCTGCAAGTAGAAACACAAGCACCACTCATGGGCTAGTAGTAAAGCATTGATGTATATAGCAGCAGTAGTAAATTAGATTGTACCACTCATGGTACATTTCTGCAAGTAGAAACACAAGCACCACTCAGAGCAATGGAGAGGAAAATCTGACAATAACTTAACTGAAACCAAAGAAAGACCAAGCAAACTATTGCAAGTACAGTACACTAACTACTTCACTAAACACAACTGCATAGCAGCCCTCTAAGTTGATGGATGTAGACTGATCTGCTAGCCGCTTCACACGAGGAAAACCTGGATATGCCAACATCATTCAGCCCTGAACCACAAAGGCGACCAAGCAGTTCAGTCAGAATGTAACATAGTTATCCTTTTCTCATGCCAACTATCGTGCAATTTATCAAATTCTAATGTTCCTAGCAATGACTATTACTAAGCTTTTGATGAGCACACGCAGTTAATTGTGCAGCAAAACTCCATGAAGTGTCCCAAACCGATGACACGGTCGTAGGGTGCGGCTTTAAATCAGGCCGGTTAATGGCCACGAACAGGGCTGTGACCGGCCGACCTGATTGCAAAGAGGATGTCCACTTGTAAAATCACCAAGGTACACTGCTGATGTGTGCAGAGTATTCAGGTGTTGAGGGAGGGCTTGCAAGATCCTTCCAATCTCTTGTATATGTAGTAAAATTTTCCTGACGGTTATTGAATTCGGATCAATCTGGTTGTTACTCTATCATCTTTGATCAATTATTAGCCGCAGTTTGAATCGGAAAGTCATGTGCACCCGTTAAAGTGATTTAGAAGTTACATGGTAGGACCGCTAATCGGAACTCATTTGGTGAATCTGTTGTTGGACTGCTGCTGCCGAGGCTAGAGAAAATCCACCACTATAGCAGGCTACCTGTAGTTGTCGATTGAAAATCCAATGGATCATCCACTCTGCTATGTTGAGCCATTGCATACCAAAAAGGGACTGGTGGGTGCCAGTCGACTGAATTCCCAATTTGGGTCAGTCGCTGTTCTTCATCATGGGTTACTATCACAGTTAAATCTTCGTGTAAATTACATCAATTTTAAAATCAGCACAACTACAAAACCTACACATTGACAACTACCAGTGAATCACATTGTAAATTCAATGAACTTGCAGTTGAAGAAACCATCAAAAAGCAAGATTCATACTGGAAAAGAAAACAATCAGAGATGGGGGACAGGGGAGAGGGAGGGCGGACGCCGGCAGCCGGAGGGGCGGGAAGGGGATGAGCATACCTGCACTGGACGCAGGTGGGTAGGGCTGGAGCTCGCCCCGGTTCTGCTCGATGATGGAGTTCGTCCGATCCTGCAGAGAGAAGGGAAGGTGGAGGAGTCCGTCAAACGGAGCCATAAAGAGATGTGGGGCGGCGGGAATGGAGGGGAGGAGGGAGGTCGAGGTGGACGCCGGCGGGTCAGGAGGGATTTACCTGGCCGCCGCTCGATTTGGCGCGTGGAAGACGAGGTGGGGCGGCGGGTAGACGCGGGGGCGGCGGCGCGGGGGAGCTGCAGTGGTGGGGGCGCGGGGGCGCGGGGCGGCGGGGGTGGAGTCCGGCGGGGGTCGGGGCGGCGGCGTCGTGGGTCAGGTGAGCGCGCGGGTGGACTGGCGAGGGAGAGGGAGGAATTAGCTAAGGGGGGAAACTTACTAATGGCGCACCCCGAAGCGGTGCGCCATTAGAATGTTTTTTTACATAGCAATGGCGCACCCACGATCGGTGCGCCATTAGTAATCTTTTTTTATATAGCAATGGCGCACCAGCCAGAGGTGCGCCATAAGTAATTTTTTTTATTATTATTTTTTGTTGCATCTAATATTTTTTTAGAAAATGAATATGAATATGAAACAGTAATAATTTTTTACAAAAACAGTAATAATTTTTTAAAAAATATCATCAAATTTGTTATTTGAAAATATTTATGAATATGAAAAAATATCATCAAATTTATTATTTGAAAATATCATCAAATTTGTTATTTGAAAATATAATCAAATTTGTTTTTTTTTGCAATTTTAGTTGCATTCATTTGTGACGGTGGAGTGGGCCGGGGAGGGTGCGGGGGTCGTCGGCGGCGGTGGAGCGGGCCGGGGAGGGTGCGGTGGGTCGTCGGCGGCGGTGGAGCAGGGGAGGGTGCGGTGGGTCGTCGGCGGCGGTGGAGCGGGGGAGGGTGCGGGCTGTCGGCGGCGGCGGCCGGTGGAGCGGGGTAGAGGGTGCGGGGGGTGCTCGGCGGCGAGGGGGACCGGATCTGGCGAGGTGGGATAGCGATCGAGATGGAGGGGGATCGAGATCAAGTGTCCATGAAATATACACTAATGGCGCACCGGGGAACAGTGCGCCATTACTAGTTTAAACTAGTAATGGTGCACTATACACTGGTGCGCCATTAGTAGTTTTGCAAAAAAATATAGTAGTGGCGCACTAGGAGGCCGGTGCGCCATTACTAGTTAGAACTAGTAATGGCGCACTGTGCCCTGGTGCGCCATTAGTATGTTTGGAAAAAAAAATTGTTACTAGTGGCGCACCGTGTGTCTGGTGCGCCATTAGTGTCTTTCACACTAATGGCGCACCAGCACATGGTGCGCCACTGCTATATAGTAGTGGCGCACCACATGTCTGGTGCGCCATTAGTGGCCATTCCATCTATAGCCCTTTTCCTAGTAGTGCGTGTCGTTTCCCTTTCTGTCACTGGGATGAAGTACTGTAAGATCGAACCCACTACCAGGCACTTCTTCCCATTGCAAGATAAATAGATCAAGTTGGCCAAACAAAACCCAAATATCGGAGAAGAAATACGAGGCTACAAGCAATCATGCATAAAAGAGATCAAAGAAACTCAAATACTTTCATGGATATAAAAAGATATAACTGATCATAAACTCAAAGTTCATCAAATCCCAACAAACACACCGCAAAAGAGTTACATCATATGGATCTCCAAGAGACCATTGTATTGAGAATGCAGCGAGAGAGAGAAAGCCATCTAGCTAGTAACTACGGACCTAAAGGTCTACAAAGAACTACTCACGCATCATCGGAGAGGCACCAATGGAGGTGGTGAACCCCATCTGAGATGGTGTCTAGATTGGATCTGGTGGTTCTGGACTCTGCGGCGGCTGGATGAATATTTCGTCGATGTTCCTAGGGTTTCTAGAATATTGGGGTATTTATAGAGCAAAGAGGCGGTCTGGGGGCACCCGAGGTGGGCACAACCCACCAGGGCACGCCTGGGCCTCCTGGGGCGCCCTGGTGGGTTGTGCCTCCCTCGGGGCACCCCTCAGGCGCAGCCAGGGCCCGTTGTGTTCCTTCTATCCCATAAAAATTCTCCGTGGAGTTTCGTGGCATTTGGACACCATCTAGTATTGATTTTCTCCGATGTAAAAACATGGAAAAACAGCAACTGACACTTGGCACTATGTCAATAGGTTAGTACCAAAAAATGATAAAAATGACTATAAAATTATTATAAAACATCCAAGATTGATAATATAACAACATGGAACAATCAAAAATTATAGATACGTTGGAGACCTATCAGCCACCTCCTGTTCTTCATCGAGAGTCCGTTCGGGGCTCCGGAGAGGGGGATCTTCCGTCTTTGTCATCATCAACCATCCTCCATCACCAACTTCGTGATGCTCACCGCCGGAAGTGAGTAATTTATTCGTAGAGTTGATGGACGGTGATGGCTTGGATGAGATTCATCCTGTAATTGAGTTAGTTTTGTTAGGGCTCGATCCCTAGTATCCACTATGTTCTGAGATTGATGTTGCTATGACTTTGCTATGCTCAATGCTTGTCACTAGGGCCCGAGTGCCATGATTTCAGATCTGAACCCTTTATGTTTTCATGAATATATTTGCATTCTTGATCCGATCTTGCAAGTTGTATGCACCTGCTACGTGTTATGATCCGCATACACCAAGGTGACAATAGGGATTTTTTTGGTGATTACCATAGTTTGAGGAGTTCATGTATTCACTATATGTTAATGCTTTGCTCCGGTTCTCTATTAAAAGGAGGCCTTAATATCCCTTAGTTTCCTGATGGACCCCGCTGCCACGGGAGGGTGGGATAAAAGATTTCATGCAAGTTCTTTTCCATAAGCATGTATGACTATATACGAAATACATGCCTACATTACATTGATGAATTGGAGCTAGTTCCGTGTCACCCTAGGTTATGACAGTTATATGATGAATATTATCCAACGTTATCACCGATCCAATGCCTACAAGCTTTTCACATATTGTTCTTGCTAAGTTACTATTACTACTGTTGTTGCTACTATCACAATTGCTACAAAACTATTGTTTCTACTGTTACTAGTATTGGTACTTCTACCACTATCAAATTACCATACTACTGTGCTACTGATCACTTTGCTGCCGATATTTAGTCTCCAGGTGTGGTTCAATTGACAACTCAACTGCTAATTTGAAAATATTCTTTGGCTCCCCTTTTGTCAAACTAATAAAACTAGGCTTAATACTCTACCCTCGAAAACTATTGCCCCATACTTGTGGGTTATCAAGACCTTTTTCTGGCGCCGTTGTCGGGGAGCATGGCTATATTTGTTGAGTCACTTGGGATTTATATTTGTTGATCACTGTGAGGGATCTTAAAGATGATAGAACCAAGATTGTTCCCTCTAGGACAAGGGGAGGTAAGGAACTGTTATCTAGCTCTGCACTTGATTCACCTTCCGTTTTGAGTAAGCTTGCAACACCACCACCTGCTATTAATCCTAATATGTCGCAAGTAATTGATGATGCTACTTATTCTATGAATGATGCTATTGATGATGCTAGTACTTTGCTTGATAAGAATGTGGCACTAGGTGAATTTCTTGATGAACAACTTGCTAGATCTTAAGAAATTGAGAATGCTGAAACTGATGAGATTACTGAAACTAATGAAGTTATTGAAACTGAAAATTATGAAACACCTATTAGACCTCTCTCCTACATATGAATTGCGTGAGGTACCTGAGGTTATGTTACGGAAGGAGAGGTAGCTAGGGACTTTCTTGCTTGTAAGGATAGAGATGATCTTAAGAAATTACAATGCAAGTTCAAAGAAAAATCTTTGAATTCTAGAATGAAATATGATCCTAAGTTTGCTACTTCACCTATCTTTATTACTGATAAGGATTATGAATTCTCTGTGGACCCAGAGTTAATTACTTTGGTTGAATCTGATCCATCCCATGGCTATGAAACTGAAACTGTTGTGGCACATCTTACTAAATTAAATGATATAGCCACCCTATTTGCTCATGAGGAAAAAATTGCTATTACTATATCCTTAAGTATTTTCCTTTCTCGTTAAAGGGTGATGCTAAGATATGGTACAATACTCTTGCTCCTGGTTATGTGCGTAGTCCCCAGGATATGATTTATTACTTCTTTGGAAAAAAAATCCTGCTCATAAGAAACGAACTGCCTTACAGGAAATATTTAACTTTGTGCAAATTGAAGAAGAGAATGTCCCTCAAGCTTGAGGGAGGCTTCTCCCATTACTTAATGCTTTGCCTGATCATCCTCTTAAGAAAAATGAAATACTTGATATCTTCTATAATGGACTAACCGATGCTTCTAGGGACTACCTAGATAGTTGTGCTAGTTGTGTTTTCAGGAAACAAACTATTGAATAAGCTGAGGAACTACTGAATAATATATTAAAGAATGATAATGATTGGACCCTTCCTGAACCACTACCTAAACCCACTCCGAAGAAGAGCGGTATTTTATTTCTCAGTCCCGAAAATATGCAAGAAGCAAAGAAATGTATGTAGGAAAAAGGTATTAAAGCTGATGATGTGAAGAATTTACCACCTATCGAAGAAATACATGGTCTTCACACACCACCACATGTGGTACAGGTAAATTCTCTTATAAAGTTTGATGGAGGTGGTATTCCTTACAATAAATCTCCTAGTCAATACTTGTATGAATTTGATAATTACATTATTAGACAAGATCTTCAATGCAAATGTATGAAACAATTGAACGAAATGCCTACATGATTGGTTGCTTGAGTGACTATTTGTTTAGAATTATTAATGATGTCAAAGGTGTAGGTAAACATGCTTCTATGGTCCAAACTCAGTTAGAACAAGTTGCTAAATCTCAAAGTGACTTGCTCAATGAAATGAATAATAATATGAACCATGTTGTTAGAGTAATGACTAGAGGGGGTAGAATGACTCAGGAGCCACTTTATTTTGAAGGTCACCCTAAAAGAATTGAACAAGACTCTCAAAGAATTAATGTTGATGCACCTAGTCCTCCTAAAGAGAAAAGGAAAAGGAAAAATTATAGGACTTCCCATACTTCTAGTGAACCTGAGGTAGAAAAACCTTCTAAAGATAGTAATGATGTTTCTATTTCCAATGCTGAAACTCAATCTGGTAATGAACATTCACCTAGAGATGATGATAATGACAATGATGACGTTCATGTGGATGCTCAACTAGACAATGATAAAGAACTAGATAATGATATTGAAATAGAACCTGATGTTGATCTTGATAAGCCACCTTCTAGAAACAAACATTATGATAAGAGAGATTTCGTTGCTAGAAAACATGGTAAAGAAAGAGAACCATGGGTTCATAAACCCATGCCCTTTCCACCTAAACTATCTAATAAAAAGGATGACGAAGAATTTGAACACTTTGCTGAAATGCTTAGGCCAGTATTTTTGCGTACTCGTTTGACTGATATTTTAAAGATGGCCCCATATGCTAAATACATGAAAGATATTATCACTAATAAAAGAAAAATACTTGAAGCCGAAATCTCCACCATGCTTACAAACTATTCTTTTAAGGATGGAATACCTAAGTAACTAGGAGATCTAGGAATACCAATTATACCTTGCTCCATTAAAAGAAATTATGTCAAAACTACTTTGTGTAATTTAGGAGCCAGTGTTAGTGTTATGCCTTTATCATTATATAGAAGACTTTATTTGAATAAACTCACACCTACTGAAATATCATTGCAAATGGCTGACAAATCAACTGCCATACCTATCGGTATTTGTGAGGATGTGCCTGTTGTAGTTGCAAATGTTACTATCTTAACAGACTTTGTTATACTTGATATGCCCAATGAGGGCAACATGTCGATTATCCTTGGTAGACCCTTTCTGAATACTGTAGGGGCTGTTATTGATTGCAACAAAAGCATGGTCAATTTTTATATCGGTGGTAATGAACGTACGGTGCACTTTCCGAAGAAACAGTTTGAAGTAAATGGTGTTCATGTTATTGAAAAGACTCCAACAATTACTATTGGAAGTTTTCAAATTCCTCTTCCTACTGTAAAAAAATAAATATGAAACACATATTATTGGGGAGATGCATATCCCCGTTGAGGTAACTTAGTGTTGTATGAAGATTCTTCAGCTTCATGCTAACTGAAAGTGGTTTGTTAATAAGACTTGATCCACCTTATTAATGGATTGTTTTTTAGGGGCATGTGATTTATGTATTTAGTAGGAACAACCTTCTATACTTACTTTATGTTTTCTGTTATTTTTAGGGGATAATTATATTTATGCCCCTAGTTGTGTCCCACTCGTCTGTTTTACCCCTAATTCCCGAAAGTCATCGGTTCTGTCCATGTCACTTTGCTCCTCTTATGCTTTTGCCCTTTGACCGTTTGACCATCAGTTTGAAAACTTCATAACTAATTCATACTAAATCAGAAAAATGCAAATAAGATACCAAAATGTTCAAAAAAACATCACCTATATGTCAGTGTCATTTGCATTCATGAAAAAGGTGTTGGAAAGTGCACATCCGAGTTTTAGCTCTTTTGATACCACCATGAATAGTAAACTCTAAAAAAATTCAAACAAATTCAAAAACAAATGCTGGCAAAGAACGACAAATGTTCTAAGTGCTTGCCAAGTTTCATGAGGGAACGACATTCGTGGAAGTCGTGGCAAGAAAATAATCTATTTTGGAGTGCTGATTTTTTTTTTGCCACGGCACCCACGAATGTTTTTCCCTGATGAAACTTGGCAGGCACTTAAAACATTTTTCATTCTTTGCCACCAATTTTTTTTTGAATTTTTTTGAACTTTTTTAGATTTTACTATTCATGGTGGTAGCATAAGAGCTAAAACTCGGATGGGCACTTTCCAACACTTTTTTCATGAATGCAAATGACACTGACATATAGGTGATGTTTTTCTGAACATTTTGGTATCTTATTTGCATTTTTCTGATTTAGTATGAATTAGTTATGAAGTTTTCAAACTGACGATCAAACGGTCAAAGGGCAAAAGCATAAGAGGAGCAAAGTGACTTGGACAGAACCGGTGACTTTTGGGAATTAGGGGTAAAACAAACGAGTGGGACACAACTAGGGGCATAAATCGAATTATCCCTATTTTTAGTTAAATGCAATAAAATGCCAGGAATATCCTATTTTTTTGAATTATCCGTGCAATAAAAAAGTGCTCAAAATGACCTAAAATTTACATGGTTTTTTACTCAATATTTAAGAATTTTTGGCACTGGAATCATCTGAGGAGGATGCCCCAGGTGCGCACAAGACACTAGGGCGTGCCTAGGTTGCTTGTGGGCCCCACAGGGACCCCCTCACTTATCCCTTTAGCCCACTTTGTCTCTTGCCTCCACCAAAAAAACCTTGGTAGCTCTCTCTCGCGTGTTCTTGCTCCCAAACCTGTGATTTTCGGTCTCTTTGCTCGGAGCTCCTTTTTTTAAACTACTTTAGGGGATTGGTACTTGGTATGTGACTCCTCCATTGCTCCGGTTAGTTTTTGCTTTAGTGGATTATATTTTGCATAATTACCTGCTCTTGGTGCTACTGAAAATAAGCTTGCATGTTGAATTATTTGAGTTCCAAGTAGTTTGAATGCTTCATATAGCCTCTAGACATCCATATGAATAATTGCTATCAATCATTTTGTGGCCAAGAATTTCAGAAATTTGTTCATACAAAAATGAATATCTTCCGGAGGAGTTCCTCTAAGCGGAATGCCAAGGGAGTCCTTGGGGAACCCTCGGACAATGACATCAACACCCTTGTCATGGGAAACCACGACCACCTATGGGGCCAAAGAGCCCCTTTTGGTTCGGCGGGGGGATGGGCACGTTGCACAAAGAGCGGAGAAGCATAACACAGCACGACAGAGATCACATGAGCAGTTTTACCCAGGTTCGGGCCTCCGCGAGGCGTAAAACCCTACTCCTGCTTTGGTGGATTGATGGTGGAAAAAGCGCAGCGCTCTTACCCGGCAAGGTTGCCTCGAGGCGATAGGAGCTACGCGTGTATGAGTGTGAGTGGTCCGAATCCTTTCTACATTTGCCATGGGCCTCCTTTTATAGATCAAGGGGTCACCACACTGGCAAATCAGTCTTTACATACTGATTAGATAGTAAACAGTGTTATCATACCTAGCTATGCAGGCTGACAGAGCACATTAATGTGCCACTCAGTGTCACATCACAGCTCACCCGGCAGGCCCTGCCAGGCTGTTTTGCCAGCTTCGCGCCTGCTTGCTTGACACATCTCTGGACGGGTGTCGCTTGGTGGTATTTCCTGTAGGAAGTGGCTGCCATGTGGCAAAGAGTAGCCACTTAGTCACTTAGGAGCTTGACACTGCACTGATCGACGACGTGCGTTGCTGTGGGGTGGTCAGGTGGAGTGGTTTGCCTCCGTGAGCCCCCGCAGGCCTGTCGGGGCGATATTTGGAGGCTTGCTTCCGGGGCAACCCCAACCTCGTCAGGCTCGCTTGCCCGGCAAGGGAGGTCCCTTTCGTAGTGGAATCTTGTCTCTCTGGCTAGTCTTGGTCTTCTTGATTAGCACGTTAGTCCTTTCAAGAACTGGTCTCTTGTGCCTTGATCTGATCTTGGTGTTGTAATCTTGCTCTTCGGCCTGTGCACAGTCTGGGCAACTGACCCAGGGTTTGTTGCACCGACAGGAGCCCCCGGGACTGGCCCGAACGCGCCGTCGGGCATCGTCGGGGTAGGCCTTAACCAGTGCACAGGCAGGGACGTGGAAGTGGCTGGCCCCTTGAGGTTGTCTTTGCTTCTTCATTAACCTGAGCTTGGGATAGTTTCCGGTTCTTTCGTGTGTCACGTAACGCCAATCGTGGTGGGGCCAACCTTGTAATGGCCCGTGAATGAATTTAACGCATGGGGAAGTAACTGCCAATTCACTCTTCCCACCACGCCCTTATCCTTAGCCATGTATGATGCATGCATCAAGTGGGGTAGGTAACGGAGGCGCGTGTTGCGGGAGAGCATCAAGGCAGGGGCCGAATCTTGTTGGATTGGTGGAGGAGGGCGGTGGTTACTCATTGTGGGATCAGCTCCCTTCCCCGCCCCGCCTATAAAAGGAGGGGCAGGGAGGAGCGGAGGCATTCATCCTCACATCCCTTCTCCTCCATCCTCTGCTTTTTGCTAGCTATGCCGAAGGGGAGGGCCCGGGGCCAGGACCCGAGCCATAGCTTGAGTGTGGCAATGTCGAATGCTCATGCTGATGCTCTCGGAGTGAGTCTGGTCCAGGCCTGGAGGAGGCGCGGCGGACGAGCTGTCCATGGTGTGGGAGATATCAAGCTTTCCCATTGTGGTGAAATGCTTGTCTCCTCTGTCTTGGTCGGCCGTTTGTTGGGGAGTGTGGCATATTTCCATGAGCCGCTGCCGCTCGTTGGCCTGGCAACTAGGTTCTTGGAGCCCTCGACGTCCGTCCGGGATGCAGGGCTATGGGTCATTGGTTATCCCAGCATTGCTCCCTCCGGCGGATCCGGGGTTGACGCTGAAGAGAGGGCGCCCTCCTGCCTGCCAAGGTGGGGAGCGGCGTGCCCTGAGCCCCCTGGCCGTCTTGGCCCTTGGCCGCTTCTCCGGGGAAGGCGCCAAACCGAGAGGTTGGCGCTTCCCTGGAGCGGTGTTGATGAAGATGAAGCCATGGAAGACGGAGAAGGCGGGAGGCAGGCCGTCAGGTCGGAGTATGATAGCACCGACGCGTTCATCTCGTACTGGCGACCTGTCACCTCATCTTTCCGTCCTTCCCCTCCCTCCCTTGGCACCGCCATCACCGGCTTCCCGGTCGCTGGGGAAGGGGTCGCTCTCTTGGTGCCTTCGCCTCCTCCAGCAGACTTCCACTGAGCTCCGACGGCCCTCCCTACCGGTGCTTCTGCTGGGGCTTCTGGCTGGCCCTGGAGGTGGTGTCCAGGCCACCGTTGAGCTGCTTCTTCCGTCCTCCTCTTTCGCAGCCTTGCCACTCCTGATCTTGTCAGGCTGCGCCCCGGCAGGCCCTAACAGGATTGGGGTGGCATCTGCCTAGGCACCCCTTTTGCCCTCTTCTCTTCCCACTGCAATACCTGGGATAAGAGGGACAGGGAGAGGAGTTTACGGGGCACTTATCTTTTTTCAATCTTAAATCTGTAGGCGCTAGCCAAATTTTCGTTCAAATAATGTAATCTCTTGAATCCATATTTGTGTCCTGTAAGGTGTGTACTTGTTTGATCAGCATATTAATGAAAAAGATAAACCTTGCCAGGGACTCATGCGTGTATATGTCCATGCAGAGGTGGGATGCCTCCATATTTTTAAACAAATGAGTTCCCCTAGCAGGCTATCCTGTCGGTACCCTCTGTTTTGCTGACGGGGAGTTCAGCCTACCGGGCACAAATTGTGAAGAGAGACCAGCCCCCCGTCAATCTTTTTTACCAAAGGCCACTGCGACCATCCTAATCGAAGCAGCGTTCGAGTCAAGGGATGGGAGCACCTAAGTTTCAAAAAGTGGCGGTGTTTTCTTATGCACAAGTTTTTACTTACATAACACGTATGGATAAGAGAAAGAACTTATCTGTTTGGCTTGCCGAAGATCGTAGTGTAGGCTTCATCTTTCCATCTCCTCTTGGAGGCCAAGTCCACGGTAGGATCCTGTAGTTTATGCAGATGAAAATGATGCCAGATTTGATCTTATCTACATGAACACGTGATGCTCATGAAATGCTTATGCATGCATGCAACTTGTCGGGGGCCCCAGCGCTTCATTTATTTCTCTGTTGCTCAGGGTTTATGCCTGGCTTTGTACAAGGGGTTACATGCAACTGAGGCAAGGCCTGTACAAACGAGTGGCTGCCGGGCAGGGCCCGACAGCCGCTCCTTACGGGTAAAACTTGCGGAGATGCTCAATATTCCATGAGTTTTGCAATTGAATGCCATCTCTGGTCTCCAGACGGACTGCGCCAGGTCTGGTGACTCGTACTACCCGGTAAGGGCCTTCCCACTTTGGCGTCAACTTGTTTGCACCCTTGGTGGACTGAACGCGCCTAAGGACAAGGTCGCCTTCCTCAAAACACCGGGCATGAACCCTGCGGCTGTGATAGCGACGCAGGGCTTGCTGGTAGCGTGCAGCATGCGTAGCAGCCCAGAGACGGTTCTCCTCGAGTAGCACAGCTCGGGGGAAAGGGCCGAGGTTATCGAGCTCCTAGACCGAAGATGGCCATGACAAAGGGATTGTATGAAGAGCTTCAGCAGGTAGATGGATACTCTTGGAATGGAACTAGCAGGCTTCACATTTGGTGACTAGCTGGACCGCATCTTGGAGGGCTGTGGGCCAATAGAATCCTTGCTGAAATGCTTTCCCAACTAATGCCCTTGATCCAATGTGGGAGTCGCACATGCCTTTGTGTATTTCTGCCAGTAGCTCCTTTCCTTCTTCCCGACAAATGCACTTCAATTTCACACCGTTGAGCCTCCTTCTATATAGTGTGTCATCCACAAACTAATACATACTGGCCCTCTGGGCTACTCTTTTAGCTTCTTCTTGCTCTTCGGGAAGTTCTTCGGTTTGGAGGAAGTGGACAATGTGCCTTGCCCAAGTTGGAGCCTGGGGCTCGGCAACAAGGACTAGCGGCACCTCCTCATCTGCGGGAGCACGTTCCTCGACCACGGGGACCAGTGGCCCGGCAGGAGGGCGCAACCCGGCAATCGAAGGGGAGTTGTTTCTGGCAGGGTCCCTGCTAGGAGCCCCAAGAGGCTCTACCGGGAGAGGCCTACCGGAGTCCAATTTCCTCCTTTTTCGGGCCATTGTTGCTGGGAATACGAAGGGCTGAGTAAGATGGAGAACAAAAGTTCCTGGTTCCACATGAAGCTTCTGCGCAACACACTTCGACAAATGATCAGCAATGCTATTTTCCGCATGGCGTGCGTGCTCTGTTTGCAATCCGTCAAAGTGCTCCTCTAATCTTCTCACTTCCTCGACATATGCCTCCGTCAATGGACTTTGGTAATCCTTGTTGATTTGTCTCACCACAAGTTGTGAATCTCCTCGAATGATCAGCTTCTTGATTCCCAATTCAGTGGCAATTCTGAGCCCGGAAAGGAGCCCTTCATACTCTGTTGTATTGTTGGTTGCCTCCTCCCAGGGAAAATGCATCTGGACGACGTACTTCAGGTGCTCTCAAGTGGGAGCAACGAGGAGCATGCCAGCCCCTGCACCTTGTTGGGAGAAGGCACCATCGAATACATAATCCATTCTTGGGGCGCTTCCTTGCGGGGAACAACTGTTTCCAGCACTTCTTCATCAGGGGTTGGTGTCCATTCTGCAATAAACTCTGCCAATGCCCAGCTCTGGATTGTCAATGTGCTTTCAAACCTTAGGCCAAAGCTGGATAACTCCAATGCCCACTCCACTATTCTTCCATTAGCCTCTGGGTTTCGGAGTATCCTTTGCAAAGCGGGTGACCACCGTGATCTCATGGGCTTGGAAGTAGTGACGCAGTTTCCTTGAGGCCATGATGAGGCCAAAAATCAACTTTTGCACACCAGAGTACCTGGACCTAGCCCCCTGCAATAGGGATTTGACGAAGTACACTAGGCGCTGCACCACTTTCTTCCTTGCCGCGTCCTTAGGGTGGCCTCCGCTGTCGTGCTCTTCTTTATACTGACCCACATCTGGCCTTGCCGGGCTGTTCTCACTTTCTAACTCTTCTACTTCCCGCTGCGCCACTAGGGCTGCGCTAACCACTTGATTAGTTGCCGCCAAGTATAGCAGCAACGACTCTTATGGTTTGGGCGCAACCAAATTAGGCACAGAGGACAAGTAGGTCTTCAAATCTCGTAGTGCTGCGTCTACTTCTGGAGTCCACTTCATGGGTCCTGCCTTCTTCAAAATTTTGAAGAACGACAAGGCGCGCTCGGCAGACTTGGAGATGAGTCTGCTAAGCACGGCAACGCACCCTGTCAAATGTCTCACATCTTTAACTGTCTTGGGTGCCTGAATCTGCTCGATAGCCTTGATCTTGTCGGGGTTGGCTTCTATCCCTCAATGGGACACAAAGAACCCAAGTAGCTTGCCGGAGGGAACGCCAAACACACACTTCTCCGAGTTTAGCTTCAAGTTGATCTTGCACAGATTAGCAAACGTCTCCTCCAAATCCTGGATGAGGGTTGATCTATCCTTGGTCTTGACCACAATATCATCCATATAGGCTTCAATGTTCCTGTGCAGTTGTGATTCAAAACCAATCTGGACTGCTCTTGCAAAAGTGGACCCGGCACTCTTCAACCGAAAGGCATGTGCACGAAGCAGTATGTGCCACATGGGGTGATGAATGAGGTCTTCTCTTCATCTTCCTTGGACATAAATATCTAATGATATCTAGTGTATGCATCCAAAAAAGAGAGCAACTCACATCCTGAGGTGGAGTCCACATTCTAGTCGATGCGCGGCAAGGGAAACGGATCCTTCGGGCAAGCCTTGTTAAGATCTGTGAAATCTATGCACGGCCTCCATTTTCCGTTAGCCTTGCGTACGACCACTGGATTTGCCAACCACGTTGGATGCAGTACTCCTCCGACCAGACCAGTTGCCTCAAGTTTCCTGATCTCTTCTACTAGGAATTGTTGCCGCTCCAAGGCTTGCTTTCGGACCTTCTGCTTGACGGGTCGGGCATGTGGGAAGGCAACGAGTGGTGCTCGATTACCTCCCTGGGAACACTGGGGATATCAAATGGTTGCCAAGCAAACACATCGATATTCGTGCATGGGAAGGCAACGAGCGTGCTTTCCTATTTGTCATCTAGGGTGGCACTGATAGTAAAAGTACCACCAGTGCCAGCCAGCCCTGCCGGGACCTTTTTCACAGAAGGTGCAGTGGCCTTGGATCTCTTGCTATTGGAACTCTCCGGCAAGTCATCGACAGGCGCAGCATACTCCAAAGAGGTACGCTTCCCGGATTCCTTGCTGGTGTCCCTGCTAGAATTCTCCTTTCCTTTGATTTCGTTGGCGGGAGCTGTGGCTTCTGCGGCCTCTGCCGCGACTGCGTCCTGGTACATCTTATCCACGCAAATGATTGCGTCCTTCTTCTCTGTCAGAATGGAAATGACTCCCACTGGTCCTAGCATCTTCAAGGTGTTGTAGGCATAGCGAGATGCCGCCATGAATTTTGCCAGAGCTGGGCGTCCAAGGATTCCATTGTACGGCAGGGGGAGGTCGACCACATCGAACACAACCTTCTCAGTCCGGTAGTTCAACTCTCCTCCGAATGTCATGGGCAATGTGATCTTTCCCTTAGGATGACTCCTACAGGGGTTGATTCCTTGAAACGAGCCTGTGACCTTGAGTTCCTCCTCTGCTATCTGAAGTTTGCTGACGAACATTGGGGAAATCAAATTCAACCCGGCCCCACCGTCAACCAACATCTTTGTGACTTTGAGGTAGCGGATCATTGGTGAGACCAACAACGGCAAGCATCCTACTGCAGTGGTGCGGTTAGGATGGTCCTCTTTGTCAAAGATGATGGGCGTGCGTGGCCATTTGAGCGGCTCACGCGCCCACCGTTTAAGTTGGTGGTGAGAGGAGTGCAGAGATGCACCTCCGTCAATGCACAGGGCGTTAGTGGCCTTCTAGAATTCCTGCTCGCTGGTATCCTCTTCATCCCCTCCATCACTGCCATCATCACAATCCTCCTTCTCTCTGCCCATGGCGGATTTCCCTTGGTTCCGAAAAGCCTTGCCGGGGTGATTTGCTTCACCGCCCAGCACCACTCTGACCTTTTTCCTTATCACGCTTCTCATATTCAGCCCTCTGCTTCTTGACGAGCTGCTCAATGTGATGGCAATCCTGGAGATCATGGCCCTTGGTCCGATGGATCTTGCAATACGGACCATCACCTTTCCCAGCTTTCTCAGTAGCCGCAGCCTCCCGGTAGTCAGTGCACGCGGAAACTTCCTTGCCGGGGGCTTTGGCCTTAGCCTTCTTGCCGGTACTAGGCGTGCCAGATCCCTCAACAGTCAATACTCAAGAACTCTGCAGGGTTCAGTCTCCCATCGTACTTCTCTGGAATCTCTGGCTTGAACGTGCGAGCGGATGGCCAATGAACTTGCCGCAGCTCACAGGTGAAGGCAGGGCACCCAGCCTCAAAGGGCAGGTACCCGCCTCTGCCGAGCGCGGGCTCATCAATGTTGAGGCCATCGCGCCCACTGGACTGGCAGTGGTCGTTGCGGCATCGCTTGATGGTGACATGCACGCTCTCCATCTGCCTGTCCTCTGGGGCTTGCCGACGACCTTGACATGCTCGAGGATCGGACGAAGCCATCATGACATCATCAAGTTCTTGGTTGCGTGGCCCTCATGCTGGCTGCCGCGGTGGGGATTGTACGGTGGGGGTGGCCCCTTCCGCACGACCAGCAACGTGGGTCGTCGCTGTCGCTTGGGGAGGCCGTGGCGGGCCAGCTTGCTGTGAGCCTCCAGCCTCGGCAAAGCCAACCCGACTCTGAATGGTGGCTCTCCACTCATCCATCGAATCGGCTGCCGGTGGAAACCTCAGCAGCAGCTGGGCCCGCGCCATGGCCTCTAAAGCTGTGCTTGGCATCGGTGATGATGATGTAGACCGTAGCGTCCCTCGACTCTTGACGGTGCCAGCGGTGGCTGCGTCGGGCTCCCGTCATCAGGAGCCAGTCGGTGGTACGGCGTGGTAACAAGGTGACGGCGCGCGTGGGCCAACGACTCCGTTCGGAGCATTGGCTGGGCCAGTTTGCTTCGGAGGCAGTGCATGTCCTGCGACCGCACCCATGGCGGGGGTGGCCATAGGATTGCGATTTGCCTTGGGACGAACGTCATCGCCGTGGCTATGCCCCTCGGCCAGACCGGGAGGGACAGAAGGAATAATCTCTCTACCCATACCTCGCGGAGCGTGGTCGCCGGGATGTTGTTGGTGTTGTCCTTCTCCGGTGCCTCCAGCTCCTTCTTCGGCCACGGGGGAAGTTCTGATGACGCCGCCTGCGCCGACCACGTCCTCCGTAGCGCCTACATCCTCCTACGTCCCCGCATTCCCCGCGATGTCGGCGGTCGCGGGTGGTGGGGCCTCCGAGGTGGACGGGTGAGCGGCGGCACCGGGCTTGTTCTTGGGCGCCATAGTCGATGGAGCCGTCGATGATGAAAATGGTGATGACGCGCTGCTCACGCTCTCGGGTTCGCGCAAGTGATCCCCCCTACCTGGCGCGCCAAAGATATCGTGGGAAACCACGACCACCAATGGAGCCAAAGAGCCCCTTTTGGTTCGGCAGGGGAAAGGGGCATGTTGCACAAAGAGCGGAGAAGTGTAACACAACATGGCAGAGATCACACGGGCAGTTTTACCCAGGTTCGGGCCACCGCGAGGCGTAAAACCCTACTCCTGCTTTGGTGGATTGATGGTGGAAAAAGCGCAGCACTCTTGCCCCACAAAGTTGCTTCGAGGCAAGAGGAGCTACGCGCATATGAGTGTGAGGGGGTCCGAATCCTTTCTACGATTGCCATGGGCCTCCTCTTATAGATCAAGGGGTCACCACAGTGGCAAATCAGTCTTTACGTACTGATTAGATAGCAAACAGTGCTATCATACCTAACTCTACAGGCTGACAGAGCGCATTAAATGCATCACTCAGTGTCACATAACAGCTCGCCCGGCAGGCCCTGCCGAGTTGTTTTCCCAGCTTCGCACCTGCTTGCTTGACACGTCTCAGGACGGGTGTCGCTTGGAGGTATTTTCTATAGGAAGTGGATGCCATGTGGCAGAGAGCAGCCACTTAGTCACTTAGGAGCTTGACACCGCACTGATCGACGACGTGCGTCGCTGTGGGGTGGTGAGGTGGAGTGGTTTGCCTCCGTGAGCCCCGGCAGGCCTGCCGAGGCGATCTTTAGAGGCTTGCTTCCGGGGCAACCCCAACCTCGTCAGACTCGCCTGCCCAGCAAGGGAGGTCCCTTTCGTAGTGGAATCTTGTCTCTCTGGCTAGTCTTGGTCTTCTCGATCAACATGTTAGTCCTTCGAAGAACTGCTCCCTTGTGCCTTGATCTGATCTTAGTGTTGTAATCTTGCTCTTCGGCCTATGCACAGTCTGGTGAACAGACCCAGGGTTTGTTGCACCGACAACTCCGCGTAGGACGGAGGTCCGACCATGTGAATGGCCGCACATTGCTTTCATGAACGAAGACAGATTCTACCAATAGTTTGCGCAATTCATTGCAAATGCCGGACTTACCAACGTCCTCGCAGATGAGTGTGACCAACACCTTACAAATTCTTTTGTGCAAAATTTTCATTTCTTGAATATGCCTGAATCCCCTGAGGTGTGCTTTCATTTATATGCTGAGCATCACCAGATACCGCTTACTGAGTTTTGCGAGATATGCTTGATTCCCTCTAATGGGGAAATTAGAGAGCCTAGACCGGAGGAGTTTGAGGATTTCCTCCGCACTTTAACGGTGGGTGAGGAAAGGGGCGCGTCGAATGCCGGAGCCACTAGTTTGCAATTCCCTTATGTGCACTACTTTGCTTTATTCATAGGGAAATGTTTGACTGCTAGAGAGCAAGGTGGTACACTATGTGCCCTCGACCTCGCCATTTTACATCATGCACTTCACAATGATAACACTTATTGCATGGGCGCTATCGTTGCACGCCGCCTGCACACTAACATGATGAAGGGAAAAATTCATGGGGGTATTTATGCTACTCGCCTAGCGAGACGCTTTAATGTTCAGATATGCCCCCATGATTACTTGTTGCCTAGAGTTTATCTCGATGACCAGTCGATGGGGGACCACCACTTTATTGATGCTCCTGTGCCTCCGCACCACATTCGTTATAACTTGGTTTTTAGCAAGGAAACTTGTGATATTATTTCGTTGCCTGCACCTGCTTTGTTTGATTCTCATGCCAGGAACGGGTACACCATCCGACCAGAGGATATCGTTGCTTACCGGAACACATTAGCAGCGGTGAAGGAGGAGCCCCAGGAGTGGGATACAGGTGCCGCCGCCTCAGCACTTTCACATGGGACCAGATGGCTACTACAGATGGTGATTACCAAGCTAGGCGAAAGCCTAAGATTGGGGTAGTACGTATTTCCCACCGATATTACATTCATGTTCACACATTTCATTCCAAGTTGTCGGTGTTCATCCTTTTTCATTGTATAATCCATGTTAGTTTTATTTTCTCGCTTTCTTCTTGTGTGTTTGAAAAACTTTGAGAAAATCCAAAAATATTTCTCGCTTCTTTTCGGTTTTCTTTCTAGTTTAAATTAGTTGTAGTATTAAAAGAAAACCCAAAAAGATTTCCCGTTCTTCTTTTGCTTGTTGGGAGCTTTACCGTGTAAATAGTTTTTCTCGTTTTTGTTTTTCCTTCTTTAATTTGCTTTCTTCAAGGAAAAAATTTCCAAAAATATTTCTGCGTGACTCTCTGAAATTGTTTTCTTTCGTTGAGTCATTGAGAGGAGAAGGCCAAGATGAAAATGTTGAGTGGCTCTCATATGCATTATTGTTGATCTTACAAAGAGCCCATTTTACCCTGTCTTCTCCTTTGAAATTTTTTTTGCAGATGCCAACGTAGTCCACGACACTCTTGGACTATTATTATTTTCATATCATTCGGTCATGCAAGTGAAAGGCAATAATGACGATATTTGATGAAGTGACTGTGGCAAGGAAAAGTGGGTATGAGCTCAACTTGTTTTTGTTTTTGTAAATATGTTTAACTCAGTATCCATGATTCAACATATTGTGATTAAACATGTTTATGATGACAATTAGAGATTATAGTTGATCATGCCATGCTTAAGTAGCTAGGAGTGGATAATGATTTATCTTGGGTGTCAACATGCATTAAAATGATTATGATGTAGTATCATGATATGGTGTCCTCCTCTGAATGTTTAAAGTGGCTTAACTTGGCACATGTTCACACATGTAGTTGATTCAAAACCAACATAGCCTCCACAATATTTATGTTCATGGTGTTTATATCCTACTCATGCTAGTATTCAATGATGATTATTCAAAATGCATGATTATGACCGTTTTTGCTCTCTAGTTGGTCGCTTCCCAACCTATTTGCTAGCCTTTGCCTGTACTAAGCGGGAATATTGCATGTGCATCAAAATCCTTAAACCAAAGTTATGCTAGATGAGTCCACTATGTCTACCTATATGTGGTATTACTCTGTCGTTCCAAGTAAATTTGCATGTGCCACCTCTAAATATTCAAATTAACATCTATTTTGTGTGCCTGTACTGCTCATGGAGCGATAGGGGGCGGTCAGTATCTTCCATGCTAAGCGGGTTATTCTCATCATGAGTGTTTATTCACGCATCCTTGCATGAGAGGGGCTGTTAATCGGGATGCCCTATCCCATGATCAAAATTGCAATAATAATAAAACAAACTCCCTGGACAGTTATTGGTATGGAGGGCAACCGAGGATTCGGCTAGCCATGGCTTGTGTTAGTTGGTGGAGGGGGAGTAAACTTTACTTTTACCGCTTGGGAACTGCCGCTAATTTGTTTAGCATGGAAGATATTGAAAACTCTCGGTCGTAACGTTGACAGGAAAGGTATACCTCCCATAATTATATTTATCTGTGATTTAAGCTTTGAGCTCTAGCACCTCTGCAAATCTCTGCTTTCCTCTGCGAAGGGCATGTCCGTTTACTTTTATGTTATTATACTTTTATTGTTGAGTCGTCACGTTCTCAAACAAGCACCGGTCCTGAGAGCACTATTGTCATTCTCATGCATTGTGTATAGTTAATGTTGTGTGCATCATGACTGGATCTCTTCCACCATGAATTACAATGTCTAGTCGCTGCTTGAACTTTGGAGGTGATCTGCATTTATGTTTTGCGGTCTAAAAAATGTCTAGCGAGATACCATTATTGTCATATTATATCATGATTGTTTTGACAAAGTGTTGGCATTTGACATATTTTATTATTGCTCGCTAGTTGATTATGCCATTGATATGAGTGAATATGGTTTCTAAGAGTTGTCATCTGCAGGGTTAGTTATAACCTTTGCTGAAAACCTAGATATTATTTAAGCATACATATAGACACAAGAACAAAAGAGTTCATAAAACTTTTTCTTTATCACTTTCAGTTTGTCAACTGAATTGCTTGAGGACAAGCAATGAGTTAAGCTTGGGGGAGTTGATATGTGTCCGTCGTATCTACTTTTCCAAACACTTTTGCTCTTGTATTAGACTCTAATTTGCATGATTTGAACGAACCTAACCCGGACTGACGCTGTTTTCAGCAAAACTATGGTGTTGTTTTTGTGCAGAAATAAAAGTTCTCGAAATTGGAAAAAACTTTTTGGAGATTTTGTATGGAACAAATAAAAAAATACTAGAGCCAAGATCCACTGGAGGGGAGCCAGCCTATGCTCACAAGGCACCAGGGCGCGCCCGCCCACCCACCCCCCAGGCATGCCCTGGTGTGTTGTGGGGGCCACATGGCTCCGCTGACCCTAATTCAACACTATAAATTCCTATTTTCCGAGAAAAAAATAGGGGAGGAAGTTTCATCGCATTTTACAATACAGTAGAGTCGTCGCCGCCTCCTATTCTTCATTGGGAGGCTAGATCTGGAGTCCATTCGGGGCTCCGAAGAGGGGGATTGTAACATCCCAAAATTCTAAATTTTGGAATGTTATATTAAATAGATAGTTTTGATTGTTTGCTTGTTTGTGATGTGGGAAATTGAGTGAAATTTGAAACTTCTTGAAAGTTAAATGAGAGGGAATAGAAGGACTTTCCCAAACTTTCATTTTTACATTTATGATCTCCATGAATTCAAATACTTTTCAAATACAAAACCCTAGAGAGAAGATGATATGACTTGTTTCATTTAAACTAAATGAAAAAGGGTTTTTGAAAACATTTGAATTTCATTTGGAAATATTTCAAATTCAGAAACTTTATGCAACTCAATGATTTTCATGACAGAAGATAAAATGACTTCTTCAAATGCTATGAAATGTGAGTTGAAGTTTCAGATAATCAAATTTAAAGTCCCTCTGAAATTATTTTCAATTTGGAGTTATTTGGGTTTTATTCAAATTATTTTTCTCCAAAAATAAAATATATGGAAATTAGGGTAAAATGATTACCCTACAATAGAAAAATGGAAAGAAATAAATTTGAAATTATTTGGTATTTTTAAAAATGATTTTTATGAGGCTTTATTGCAACAGTAGCACTCTTTGCTTTCTCTAAATTTTTGTGGATTTTATTTGACGTTAGAAAAATATTCATGTTGTAGAAAATCTTTTTCTAAAAATTTTGATATATTATATTCCTATAGTATATTTTTATTTTATTTGGTTTATATTATTTTGCTTGTCTGTAAAAAAAATTGTTAAAAAAAAAGAAGCCTTCCTCCGCCGACTGGGCCGGCCCATTACCACTAGGCCATAGCCCAGCGCCGCGCGCCCCCGACCTCGGGCGAGACTCCGCCCGCCGTACGCCGCCGTGCCCGTGGCCGCCTCGGACACCTGCCACCGCCTTGCCGCTCGCCCACGCCTCCCGAGGCCGAGGCCCCTTTATAAGGAGTCGGACCCCCCTCTCTCTCCTCTCCTCCTCGCTGCACGCAGCCGCCGCATCGCTCCGCCGCCAGCGCCGCCGTCGCCGCTGTATGGTGCCCCGCGCCGCTCTTTGCGCCGCCGCTGCACTTTCCGCCATCGCCGCCAATTCCCGCCGCCTAGCGCTGCCGCCGCTCGCCGCCACCGCGCCCCGCAACCCCACCGGAGCCGCCTCACCGCCTAGCCTCGCTGTGGCCGGGAAGCCGCCGGCGACCCGCTGCCGAAAGGGTACAAAACCGCCCCGGTCCGATTGTTTTTTTTTCAGCTTTCGGTTTTTCTTTTAAAACTGATTTATTATTTTAGTTTAGTTTATTTAGTGAACGTTCATTAGATTAGTTTCTTTAGCGAACGGTTTTTGGTCGTTAGCGTTCGGTAGCGAACGTTCATTCGGTAGAATTTTTCTTTTTCTTTTTAATTTCGGCCAGGGACTTAGATGTAATTTTTTTTATTTACAATTTAGCCCATGATCTTCAAACCTTCGCTACTTTTTACTCGCTTGTCCAAATCCAACGAAACCAACGCCCACTTCTTCGTTATGATCCCGTCTGTCCAGATAATCAACTTAAACATGTTTTTGAAAATTTAAAATTTGATTTTCAAACAGATTTGATTTCAAACTTCTTTTGATCACAACTTGAGTTTTATAACTCCGATTTAATTGATTCTTTTTGCTATTCAAAGCTTTTGACCTAAAATTTCTGATAAGACCAAATTCACCCAATTTTGGTACTGTTAGAAATTGTTTTCTGTTGCAAGAGTTAATTGCTTGCTTTCGAAGTTTTCCGAGATCTTTTCTTCGATTCTTTTGCATGATTGCTTATGTGTGGTTACTATTGCTTGCTCACGATAGATTGACCGGAGTGTGACGAGTAGAACTATCAAGAGTTATGAGTGCGAATCATCTTCATCAACAGTACAAGGCAAAGTAACACTTTGATCATACCCCTTTATTACCTAGTTTTTATGCATTAGTCTCAACCCTCAAACATTGCATGGTTAGGATCTGATTAACATGCGGGTACTGGAAGTAGTTGATGATGGAAGAACCTATTGCCCTTTATTTCAAACCTTGGGAGTTACATCTACGTTATGCTTATACTGTTATGCTCGTAGACGTGGTTTGGTTTGAGTGATCCATGACAGATGTGAGAGTTGATAATTAATGGTTAACTTAAGGTGGCTACTTTAATACACATCTGGGTGGATTGGTTGCGGGCACCTGGAGAATCTAGTGTTTTCCTAGGATATCCCGGAGTACCTGTGTGATCATCCTATGGTTTGCCACCCAGGCTCAAAGGGATCATGAGATTATTCATGCTAGAAACTTCCGTGTGCAGCCACAAGCCATTATGGGCTCTGGCATAGTTGAGTATGTTGCGTGACCTCTTTCAGTGGTAGGCTAGCAGATGTAGGGGATGTAGGTGGTACTGTCTACCCAGAGTAAAGAGTTAATGTTTCTGAAAGACTGTGTCTTGGTCATCCGTTTCTCAAACACCATGTAGTGCGAGAAATCCAACAAAGGAGATCGAGTCAAAAGTGCGCAAACCTCTGCAGAGTGTACAAACTAATCATGATTAGCCGCATCCCCGGTTATGGACATCTTGAGTATCTGGTTCTTGGATTATCATGTTGATCTCATCACTTTACTTAATTAATTTGTTGGGTTGATAATTACTATTTTGAGATTGAGTTGGAGGAACCTTCTCAATGTTTTCAACAAACTTTGTAGTTAAATAAAATATATTCCTTTGTTGTAGGGAAAAATTAGCTTTATGCAAAATTAAACTTAGAGCCTCCACCAGCCAAATGTGCATGTAGTGATAGTCATTATTCAGCATTGCTCTACAGTGTGAAATTGCCGGTACATTCAATGTACTGACCTACATGGCTGCAACGTCTCATGTTGAAGGAATCTTACGACGAGTAAGTGATACGTTAGGGTTACGATTTCTACACTCAACTTTGCCGTTGGTGTTGATGGGAATCCACAACCTTGTTGTTACTTCCGCTATTTGGATTGAGGTAATAGTATTTACGTTACTTTATACATGTGATTTACCTCTGTTATAAATCCTCGAGTACTGTGTGTGTCAGCATACCGATTCAGGGATGACACTTAAGCATAGAGACTTGACCGTCTGAGGTTGGGTCGCTACAGGAATCTTCCATCTTCGTCGTCATCAACCATCCTCCATCACCAACTTCATGACGCTCACCGCCGGGGAGTGAGTAATTTCTTTGTAGGCTTGCTGTACAATGATGGGTCTGATGAGATTCATCATGTAATCGAGTTAGCTTTGTTTGGGCTTGATCCCTAGTATCCCCAATGTTCTGAGATTGATGTTGCTATGACTTTGCTATGCTTAATGCTTGTCACTAGGGCCTGAGTTGGTGCTACACCCACGGCCCATGTTGCTATAAATGTTGGGCTAATTACTAGAGCTCGCACACGCCAATTAAATTGCCGGGTACTTTTGCTTCTTGGTAACGATTCTAATGTTCATGAGAATATGATGCTGCCTAAATTGGATACATTTGTTTTGCTTACAAATGAACGGCCTAGCTTGGACAAGAAGGATGAACATTGGAGCAAGATCAAGCGTGGAGATGATGGCGTGCACAAGGGGAACAAGAACAGAGTTTCAAGTGATGATTCGAGACTTTGAAGCCACCATAATGAGTGCATGAAGGCTTGGACGAAATATACAAGAAGCCACTTCATAAATTTCGTCCAGAGGCTATTATAGGTGATGTGTCACCTTATTATTGGGTCCGGCCCATGTAATTTCGAAATACTTCAGTATAGGCTATTTTTAGAATCTGTATGTGTGGGGGAAACAGAGTTAGGGTTGGTTTCGGACCCCTCCTCCAAGGGGTCACGAAATCCCCCTCCCCCACCTCTTCCTCCATATATACAGCCCTTAGGGCATCATTTATATTTTGGGGTTTTGTTTAGATTAAAGTTCGCCATAGTTGCAACTTCGCGTACTTCGTTTGTGTTCAACGACCAGACCAAGACGTCTCAGAACCCCACCTTGATCAATAAAGCTTTCCTCTTATATTTGCAATATCCAGATTGCAATCTCAGTTTCTTGCTTGTTCTTCGTTTGCTTGTAGGAAATAGACCCTCGTGGTCAGGTTGATCGTGCCCCGGCGTGGTCAATAACCTCTTGGAGTTGGTTTAGCGATTGCTAAGGCGCGATGTCCTCGCACGTTTGTAGTCGGATTGTCAAAATTTACTCCTCCAAAAACGATAATCACCATCTCATCAAAAGACGGGACACATTTGCCTCTATCAAGTGGTATTAGAGCTCCAGGTTGCTCGGTGAGATTTTACCAGTTTTTTGTAGTCTAGTTTGCATCTGTTCTTCATACCTACAGTCCACACAAAAACAAAAAAATAGGGTTAGTTCATCATATCTGAAACAATCTGAGCCTTCCCATAATATTTTCTGTGTTTGGTTTTGTTGAATTTGCGGTTGCATCGTCGTGTCTAGTTGTTGGTCTTAGCGTCTAGTCCTTTAGAGTTTCGGGTTCTGTTCATAGGTTGTCACGCCACCGCTGCACCATCCTCATAGTCGCTGCCATATATACCACCACCGCACCAACTTCATCGCCGCTGCCATATACCACCACCACATATCCGCCGCCAATCTGAGTCCATATACGCCACCACATATCCGCCAATCCGAGTCCACCTGCAACATATATCCGCCACCAATCCGAGTTGCCACCAGATATATATCTGCCACTGGTCCAAGTTCCACCAGATTCATCTCCGCCACCAATCCTAGTCCGAGTCCAGTATTTACTTATATGTTCTTGATTTCCATATCACGCCCTACTACGTATCGTGACAGAGTAGGACTCCCCAACTTCTGTGCCACTCGTACAAGAAAAATAGTTCTAGTTTAAAAAAACGAAGTCTGGAAAATTCTGGCTAGGCAGTTTTTAGACCATTTGTAGACTTTTTCAGAAACAAATGTTGCGGAACAAAAAAAGAAGGGAAAAACATGAGATTCAGAGTGTGCTCCTCCCTTGTTTATGTGCAGCGCCGTGATTTTGATACTGTTCTAGGCTCGCGTTTCTATCACGGTCTTGCCTAGCTAGAACCATCACAGTACCATTGTTGAGCGTTTATTCAACTTTGCATCTTTGAATTGATTATTGCTGACATTTTTGCCACCATATCATAAGCCATCCCAGCTCCACATACATCTACATCGTGCGTTTGACACCACCTGGCAATCCCTTTGGCCATCTACATCGTGCATGTTTTATGGGTGGGTTAAATAGAGAGATTCAGACCATTCTAGAGTATAAGGAGTATAAGAATATCACTCCTTTATTCCATCTTGCCTGCAAAGCTGAACATGAAGTGCAGGATCGACAGGCATTGGCGCGAACTAACTTTTTTGCAGGTCAAACTTCATCGTGGACACTGCATGCATCCTCTACTTCCACACGTTCTGCTGCACCGGCACCTCCGTTAGCTGCCACCTCCAACCGTGATACAAGAAAGCAGGCACAACTACCACTATCTGCCAAGAGCACACCTAACGGGCCTGCACAGAGCTCTTCTTCATCCATGGCATCAACAGGGCAAACACATGATATTATTTGTCGTCGTCGCAAGGGTGGAGGTCATTATGCGAGAGAATGCCCATCTAAGCATGTGATGATTGCTACTGAGGATGGTGGGTATGAGTCCGCTAGTGACTATGATGAGGAGACTTTGGCTCTTATTACAAGTGAAGAACACGGTGGAGATGATTCTGAACAAGAGATGCAATACATGGCTGAAGACGTTGATAGGTATGAAAGTTTAGATGTTCAACGTGTTTTGAGTGTGCAGGTCACACAAGCTGAGCAAAATCAGAGGCACAATTTGTTCCATACAAAGGAACTTGTGAAGGAACGTTCTGTTCACGTCTTCATAGATAGAGGGAGCTGCAACAACTTGGCCATCATGGAGATGGTGGAGAAACTGTCTGTCACCACAAGACCACATCTGCATCCTTACTACATACAATGGTTCAACAACAGCGACAAGGTTAAGGTAACACATACTGTTCGTGTGCATTTTAGTATCGCTGCATATGTTGATTGTGATGTCGTACCCATGCAAGCATGTTCCTTATTACTTGGTAGACCATGGCAATTCGATAAAAATTCTGTACACCATGGTAGAAACAATCAGTATACTCTTTTTCATAAGGATAAACATATTACTTTGCTTCCTATGTCTCCTGATTCCATTTTGGAAGATGATATTCATAGAGCTAGTAAAGCAAAATAGGAGCAAAATAAGATCGGGTTGTGGCAAAAGAATTTGAGCAAAAAATGAAGCCTAATAATAAACCATCTAGTGTTGCTTCTGAAATTTAGTTGAAAAGTGGATGTTTACTTGCCACCAAATCTGATATTGATGATCTAGATTTTAGCAAATCTATTTGCTATGCTTTTGTGTACAAAGAGGCATTATTTCATTCGAGGACGTGCCTCCCTCTTTGCCTCCTGTTATCACTAACATTTTGCAGGAGTTCGATGACGTCTTTCCACAAGATGTGCCATCGGGATTACCACCTATTCGAGCGATTTAGCATCATATTGACTAAATTCTCGGTGCTTCACTGCCAAATCGTGTGCCATACCGTACCAATACAGAGGAGACGAAGGAGATTATGCGTCAAGTACAGGAGCTGCTCAACAAAGGTTATATACGCGAATCTCTTAGTCCTTGTGTTGTTCCTATTATACTAGTGCCAAAAAAGGATGGTAAATTGCATATGTGTGTTGATTGTAGAGACATTAATAATATTACTATTCGTTATCGTCACCCTATTCCTAGGCTAGATGATATGCTTGATGAATTGAGTGGCTCTACAATTTTCTCCAAAGTTGATTCGCGTAGTGGATACCATCAAGTTTTCGTATGAAATAGGGAGATGAATGGAAAACAACATTTAAAACTAAGTTTGGATTATATGAGTGGTTAGTCATGCCTTTTGGGTTAGCTAATGCACCTATTACTTTCATGAGATTAATGAACGAGGTTTTACGTGCTTTCATTGGACGATTTTTGGTAGTTTACTTTGATGATATACTGATTTATCGTAGATCTTTGGAGGAACATTTGAAACATTTACGTGTTGTTTTTAGTGCTCTATGTGATGCACATTTGTTTGGTAACCTCGGGAAGTGCAGCTTTTGCACCGACCGAGTATCTTTTCTTGGCTATGTTGTTACTCCACAGGGAATTGAAGTTAATAAAACCGAGCTATTGAGAGTTGGTCGCAGCCCAAAACGGTCACACAAGTTGTCGGTGTACAAAACTAGGGACCTTCTGTACCCCTTTACTTGTGCATGGGCAGTTGTAGCCGCACCTGCGGCCACGCTGGCGGGGTACAAGAAGCAAGGAACAAGACTACCAGAGCTGCGCTGAGACCAGAGGCGCAAAGAGCGAAGGGGCAAGGTGGGCCTCCCCGGCAAGAGCCTTGCTAGGGATGACCTACGCTGCCCCGGCAAGAACCTTGCCGGGGCAGCTTACCCAACACCAACGGGACCACCACCCTTGAGCCTGAGAGTTCCGACACCATCGACAACATTGGAACCAAGGCTCGGGAGGCGCCTGCATGGTGGCATCCAGATCTTTGTGAAGACTGAAGGCCTACAAGACCAGATAAGAACCAGAAGACGAAGGCCCCCCGGCAAGACCCTTGCCGGGAACGCTCACAAGACCCCGGCAATACCCTTGCCGGGGCCATCTGTGGGGCCACAACCAGGCCCGCACCTACCAAGGTTTCACTACCATCACGTGGTCGTCTCGGCGCAGCAGCCAGCCTGCCAACTAGGCACGCACCTATGTGGCAGCATGCAGCTCCTAGGCCAACCAAGGAAGCACCTGCGTGGTGGCATGCGGATCTTCTGAAGACCTTGCCACCGCACCAGCGCAGTAGCCAGCCAGCGTGGCGCGTCGAAGCAAGGCGAGGCGGTGACGGACGACACAAGCTTCCTTGCCGTCCCCGATAAAGCAAGAAGACACGTCAGCAGCGCATTTAATGTGTTTGGTCCCACGATGTCAGAGATAAACTTGTACACTGTAGACACTTTCCACCTCATGTGTGCCGCTGTGGCGGCCCCTTTGACATATAAAAGGAGGCCCGAGGCGTATTGAGGAAGGATTCAGACTTTTTGGGCTAGGCATGCACCGCAGCTAGTTCAAGATCTCAAGAACACCAAATATACACCGAAGCAGGACTAGGGTATTACGCATCACTTGCGGCCCGAACCTGGATAAAATTCCCCCGCCTTGATCTTCTAAACCCGCTCTTTTTACAGCCCCGCGACCCGGCAACCGTAGTAGGGATTCCCTGTGATCCCATAGGTGTCGTTCTTGAACCCCGACACAAGTGAGGAGTTTCCTTGGCCTCGCTGGTTTCTATAGGCGTTTTGTGAGAGATTTCAACACCATTGCCACACCTCTCAATGAGCTTACAAAGAAGGATGTGCCCCTTTGTTCGGGGTACTGCACAAGAAGAAGCTTTCAGGGTATTGAAAGATAAGTTGACACAACATGCTCCTTTACTCCAACTTCCTGATTTTAACGAGACTTTTGAGCTTGAATGTGATGCTAGTGGAATTGCATTAGGAGGTGTGTTATTACAAGATGGCAAACCTGTTGCATATTTCTCTAAAGAATTGAGTGGGCCTAGTCTGAACTATTCTACTTATCATAAATAATTATATGCTCTTGTTCGGACTTTAGAAACATGGCAACATTATTTATGGCCCAAAGAATTTGTTATACATTTTGATCATGAATCTTTGAAACATATTAAAAGTCAAGCCAAACTGAACCGTATACATGCTGAATGGGTTGAATTCATTATGACTTTCCCTTATGCCATTAAACACAAGAAGGGTAAGGAAAATGTTATTGTTGATGCATTGTCGCGTCGTTATACTATGCTTTCACAACTTGGCATTAAAATATTTGGTTTGGAGACCATCAAAGATCAATATGTGCATGATGTTGAATTTAAAGATGTATTGCAGAATTGTAAAGAAGGGGGAACATGGAACAAGTTCGTCGTTAATGATGGATATGTGTTTCGTGCTAACAAGTTATGCATTCCAGCTAGCTCCGTTCATCTTTTGTTATTGCAGGAGGTGCATGGAGGAGGATTAATGGGACACTTTGGCGTGAAGAAGACGGATGATGCGGAGCATCCTACGATCATCCCCATGGACCTACCATCGTCTAATCAAGAGCCAAGAGGGCCCATGACACGAGCACGAGCTAAAGCTCTCGAGAACGAGGTGACTTCCTTCCTTAGTGATATCACATATGATCCACTCGAGACATGGCTACTACCTAAGTCCGATATGCTATGCATGATCAGGTGTCAAGAGGACCCTCACGAAGATGCACGTGAAGACGGACAAGCCGCCAAGCCCATGGATGAAGAGAACCAATGGAAACGGGCAAGTTCACCTTCCAGGCCCCGGACATCCGGCCAAGGCCCCGGAGATCCGGCCCCTGAAGATGCCAACAACAGCAGCAGCCGGACATCCGGCCCCATGCCCCGGACATCCGGCTCTTCCCGAAAGCCCGGAAATCCGGCCCCTTCGCCGGACATTGACCTCGCCTATCCAGAGACTACAGAAGTTTTGCACCGCCAGCCCGGACATCCGGCCCCTAGCCCGGACATCCGGCCCATCCTGAAGCCCCGGACATCCGGCCCGACGCCCGGACATCCGACTCCGCCTGTCTGCGCACAGTAAAGGGCCGAAGCCCATGTACCTCTTCGCCCCCCTAGACTATATATATTCCATCCCCTTCCTCTTTCTAGGGTCAGCAAAGGATTAGCTCATTTAGAGATAGAGCTTTGCTCATCCATATCGGATCTACTCCACGGGAGAGACTGCGGCCCCTCTACGGAGAAGATCCACCTTGGATTCAAGACCTCCTCATGGAGAAGACCCCCATCAAGACCTCCTCACGGAGAAGAACCGGTTACCTTTGTATCATCCTTTGTTGACTTTGGATCTTGTATCTCACCTTTGTGTTCATCGATCTAGCGCATGTGTGATCTATTCTTGTTGGTTGAGTGATTTCTCTCGTGTTCCCCTCGTGTTTCCCCTCGTGTTCATCGCGTTCTTCGTAGGGATCCGCTCCTTTCGTGAAAGATTGGCCTCCGCCCTACATCATCTTGGTATCATGAGCCACGTTGATCATGATTTTGGAGCCCCCTCTCTTTGTTTTCTAGCTTGATTTTGTTGTTTTTCGTCCTAATCCGAAAATTGCCCCACAAAAATAGCCCCAATTTTTTTTTGTGATTTGTTGGTGTGATGAAGTATTGTTGGATTTGATCTGCGGATTTCGTGTGTTGCAGGTAGATCTAGCTTTTCCCCATCTTTTCCCAAATTCCATCCACAAAATCTTCCGAATTTTGCCCCGGATTTGACCTCTCCACGCAGTGTTCTTCGAGTTCATCCACGGATCCCGAGCCCGGACATCCGGCCCGACAGCCCGGACATCCGGCCCGCCCCGGACATCCGGCCATCAGCCCGGACATCCGGCCCCTGACAGCAAAATTTCCATCCTCCACTCCGTTTACCGCCTAACTTTCGTCCAACTTTGTTCCGGAGCCCACATACACTTCCGCATACCACCACCACTTCCGCATAGCACCACCATAGCCTTTCCCGTTACCAACTCCGACAATTTTGACCCTTTTGCTTTGAGAATTTGAGTTGTGGTTTCCGTGTCCTATTGTGTTTCGGCTATCTAGGTACGGTTCGGCATCAACATCACCACCCCTCATCTTCGCCAAGGACTACTACGAACGGCTACATCACTTTGGTATCACTTTCACTTGCGATCATCTTGGTATCGTGATATCATCATACTCTCTTGCATTTGCATTGATAACCCCATGGCCTTACTTTTGCGTAGCTTACCCATCGAGACTAGCCTTTGAGTATTGCCGGCAACGTGACTTGTGCACATTAGTGATCATACTTCCCATAGCTTACATACCATCATCGTGTTGCATATCTTGGTATCATCTCTTGTGTCACAAAGTTGTCTTCGCATACACAATTGCTATCTTGGTTCGTCAAGCATTGCATGAGAAAAGAGCTCAAACAACAAAGAGCCAAACAAGCTTTTAAGCAAAAGGGAAAGATAAGCAAAGAGCTTATAAGCAAGAACCATAGCATCATACAACATTAAGATTGTCATACTCGATCATCTTGGATCAAAAGCATACAAACATCATACATATAGCATACTTGGGATAGAAGTCGTTGCATGTTCGCTTAGTAGGTTGTGCACAAGTTCATATCCGCCTATTGTGCAATCATGCTAGCGTCTCTCTAGTGTTGTGCAACACGAGCATCTTGGTGGATTCCACATTTTGGCTCATCCTTGGTTGCTCAACCCCACTTATCTATTTGCGTGTGTGTTTCCGTGTACCATATCTTGCTATTGGTCTACTTGTTACATTTACAAGTCGCGAATCTTTTCCAACATTATTGAGTCTCACTTACAATTGCATCAAATTTTTGTGCCACCATCCTAACCAAGCCCCACCATAAGCTTTTACTTGTGTAGGTGTGAGAACCGACAAGAATTGGTACCAATTGTGCTATTTCTTTGCTACACATTGGAGTGATCTTTGATCCATTTTCAACATCGGTCAAGGTACATTTGGTATTGGTTCTTCTCTTTCTCCCACTCACATATCTTTGTTTGGAATGATGGATAGGCCAAGTACTTCTACCAACCCACTCTTCTTGGAGCAAGACGACGACATGTCATCCTACGTCACCAAGACTCAACTATTTGGTGCACATCGGGCTTTGCATCAAGAACAACTTGCTTTGGGCGACCGCATCGACAATCTCGCCATCGACCTACGACAATCCGAGCAACGTAGAAGAGACTACTTCGACAGATCCATGAGTTCCCTCAAAGAAGATATCCGAACCATGATGGTCCGCTCTTCTACAACTTCGTCCTCGTCAAGACGGAGCCGCTCAAGTCGACACTCCGACGACACCCTCTCCGGTTCAAGTACACCGACATCGAACACTCTTCGTCGTGCCGCGCGTCAAGACCGTCAAGCTAACCGCAATCCTCTACACGACACCGACTCTCAAGAGCATCGACATCGTCAAAACCAAGCTGCTTTCGCACAAGCACAAGAACGGCAACGACAACAAGAACAAGAGGAGCGAGCGCGACAACATCAAGATACACAAGACGCCGAGGTGCAACGTCAAGAACAACAACTACGTGAAGCTCAAGCACTTGAGGCGCAACGTTCCCTTCAAGATTCAAGTTGTGTCGTAGCCAATCGAGGCCGACAAGCTCGACTACATCAAGAAGCACTTCGCGACGAAGCTCAAGAAAGGATTTACCAAGCACGTGTGCATCGACAAGCTCCTCGTCAAGATAGGCAAGCTCCTACTCAAGCGAGACAAGAACGTCAAGTCCATCGAGAGCACGAAAACAATGGACCCCCTCCTCGCCAAGAGCAACATGAGGTCGACAACCCTCCTCGCCAAGAGCAACATGAGGAAGACAACCCTCCTCGCCAAGAGCAACATGAGATTGTCAATCCTCACCGACATGGGCGTCATCATCCCCGACCCCAACACAATGAAGAGCAACGATATGGCAAGCTAAAGTTCACCATGCCCAAGTTTACCGGAAGCAATGACCCCGAAGAGTACATATCATGGGCATTGAAGGTTGACAAAATCTTCTGCTTGCACAACTACGAAGAAGAGAAGAAGATCGCAATGGCATCCCTCGAATTCCAAGACTACGTCCTCATTTGGTGGGAACAAGTCATTGAGCGCCAAGCGGCAAGAGGTGAACCACCCATCACCACTTGGGCACAAATGAAGGATGTCATGAGAGCACGATTCGTGCCAAACTACTACAACCGCGACCTCTTCAAGAAACTCCAACAACTCAAGCAAGGAACCAAGAGCGTTGAAGAATACTACAAGGAAATGGAGATTGCCATGATACGAGCCAATGTCAAAGAAGATGATGAGCAAACTATGGCGCGTTTCTTGAATGGACTCAATCACCCTATCAAGAAGATTGCCGACTTCCAACCATACTCGAACCTCATCGAGCTAGTGCATCAAGCTACCAAAGCGGAACGGCAAGTACAAGACGACTTCAAGTATGCCAAGTTCTCATCCAAGTCCTATGGCCTCTCCAACAATCAAGCTTCGACGACTCCCACTACAAGCAACGGCGACAAGTCAAGTTACAAGAAAGCTTCGACAAGCTCAAGTCGTCCTCCTACTACAAGCAACTTCAAGCCGAAAGCTTCATCATCATCTACTCCAACCGATGAGACCATCAAGACAAGTTCCATCAAATGTTTCACATGCGGAGGCCGAGGCCACAAGTCCTTCGAGTGCACAAACAAGCGCACCATGATCCTCAACGACGACGGAACCTATGACTCCATGAGTGAAGGAGAAATGGAAGCCCTTGAGCAAGTGGCCATGCACCGACAAGTGAACAATGAAGAAGAAGATGATCACATCTTTTGTGACGAAGACTCAAGTCCCGCTCTTGTTGTCTCCAAGGTCTTGACTCTTCAACATCAACAAGACGAAGATCAAAGATGCCATATCTTCCACACAAAGGCCGGCATCAATGGACGGTCCGTCAAGGTCATCATCGATGGAGGGAGTTGCCATAACTTAGCAAGTGAAGAACTATGCTCCAAACTCCAATTGGTCAAGATGAAGCACCCTCACCCCTACAAGGTTCAATGGCTAAGCGACACCGGCACCATCCAAGTCGAGCATAGAGTACAAGTCTCTTTCAAGATCGGCGCCTATGAAGACACTTTGGAGTGTGATGTCCTTCCGATGACCGTGTGCCACCTCCTTCTTGGACGGCCATGGCAATTTGACCGAGGTGTCATTCACAATGGGCGTACAAATCACTATAGCTTCAAGATGAAAGGGAAAGAGTTTGTGCTACGTCCTATGTCTCCAAGCCAAGTGCTCGCCGACAAGCAAAACACCCATCGTGGAGAGAATAGTGAGAGAGCGAACCACCAAAAAGAGAGTGAGCGCCACAAGCCCAAATTGAGTGCCTCCACGATGAGCGACAAGAAAACTTAGTTCTCTTTGCCACCAAACGTGAGATGAGAGAAGTGTGTGAGAACCCATCAAGTGTCCTACACTATGTCCTATTGTGCAAGGACGAGGCACCAAAAACTAACAACTCTCACAATCTTCCTCTAGTGTTATCTTCTTTATTGCAGGAATTCCAAGATGTTTTCCCCGATGAGCTACCTCCGGGTCTACCTCCACTACGAGGCATTGAGCACCGAATCGATCTCATCCCCGGAGCGCCGCTTCCAAACAAAGCTCCCTACCGCGTCAACCCCGAAGAAACCAAAGAAATACAAAGGCAAGTAAAGCATCTCATAGACCATGGTCATGTGCGTGAAAGTTTGAGTCCTTGTGCCGTACCGGTCATTCTTGTGCCAAAACGAGACGGTAGCTTTCGCATGTGTTCCGATTGTAGACCTATCAATGCTATCACCGTTCGTTATAGGTACCCCATTCCACGCCTTGATGATATGCTTGATGAACTTTGCGGTGCCACTATCTTTTCCAAAATTGATCTTAAAAGTGGTTACTATCAAATCCGCATACAAGAGGGTGATGAATGGAAAACCGCTTTCAAAACAAAGTTTGGTCTATATGAGTGGTTAGTCATGCCTATGGGTTTATCGGAAGCACCCGGTACCTTCATGCGTCTTATGCATTATGTGTTTCGCCCTTACATTGGTGAATTTGTTGTTGTCTACTTTGATGATATCCTCGTTTTTAGCAAATCTCTCAAAGAGCATGTCACCCACCTTCGCACCGTGCTACAAACTCTTCGAAAAGAGCAACTTTATGCTAATATGGAAAAATGCCTTTTTGGTGTTGATAAGCTTGTTTTCTTGGGTTTCGTAGTATCTTCTAAGGGTGTTCATGTTGATGAATCTAAGATCAATGCTATTAAAACTTGGCCCCAACCAACCAATTTGCAACAAGTGCGTAGTTTTCTTGGTTTAGCCGGTTTCTACCGTAGATTTGTGAAGGATTTTAGCACCATTGCTTCACCTTTGCATGCTTTGAGTAAGAAAAATGCACCGTTTGTTTGGGGACCATCCCAAGATATCGCTTTCAATGAGCTTAAGAATTTGCTTACTCATGCTCCCGTGCTTGCATTACCCAACTTTGACAAACCTTTTGAAATTCATTGCGATGCTAGTGGTAATGGCATAGGAGGTGTGTTAACACAAGAGAAGCGCCCCATTGCATACTTTAGTGAGAAACTCTCCGGAGCGCAACTCAATTACCCCATCTATGACAAAGAGCTATATGCTTTAGTGCGAGTTTTGCATGAATGGGAACATTACCTACGCCCTCATGAGTTCATCATCCATACCGACCATGAAACGCTTAAATACCTTAAGGGTCAAACTAAGTTGAACAAGCGTCATGCTAAGTGGAGTGAGTTTATTGAGTCTTTTCCTTATGTCATCAAGTATATTAAAGGTAAGGAAAATGTTGTGGCGGATGCACTTTCCCGTATATGCATGCTTGTTACTCAACTTGAGTTAAATGTCATTGGCTTTGAGCACATAAAAGACTTGTATGAGCATGATCCTACATTTGCTATTCCTTATGCCAAGTGTTTGACGCATACTTCTTGGGATCGATACTACATCAAAGATGGATATCTTATGAGAGCTAACAAACTTTGCATTCCCGAGTCCTCTCTTCGCTTGTTGCTTTTGCAGGAATCTCATGGAGGCGGACTCATGGGACACTTTGGACGCGACAAGACATTTGCTACGCTCTCCAAGAACTACTTTTGGCCCAAGATGTTTCGCGACGTCAATCGCTTCACCAACCGATGCTCTACATGTCGCAAAGCTAAGTCTAAAGCCCACTCTCATGGCCTCTATATGCCACTTCCAATTCCATATCAACCATGGGAAGATATTAGCATGGACTTTGTGCTTGGTTTGCCTAGAACTAGAAATGGCAAGGATTCCGTTTTTGTTGTTGTGGACCGATTCTCCAAAATGGCTCATTTCATTCCTTGCAACAAGATAGACGATGCTTCACATGTTGCAAATTTGTTTTGTAGGGAAATCTTGCGCCTTCATGGAGTGCCAAAGACGATTGTCTCGGACCGCGACGTCAAGTTCTTGAGTTACTTTTGGAAGACCTTGTGCGCCAAGCTCGGAATCAAGCTTTTGTTCTCTTCGGCATACCATCCACAAACCGACGGCCAAACGGAGGTGACGAACCGCACGCTCTCCACTCTACTACGCGTGTTGATAAAGAAGAACATCAAGGAGTGGGAGGAGTGCCTACCTATCGCCGAGTACGCCTACAACCGTGCAAGACATTCGACTACCGGCAAGTCCCCCTTCGAGGTCGTCTATGGCTTCAACCCATTGTCACCATTGGACATTCTACCTCTACCGCTACAAGAGCGCACAAACATGGACGCGAGTGCCCGAGTCAACTTCCTCAAGAAGATGCATGAAGATACAAGGAACACCATCGAGCGCCAAGTACAACGACTCGCGACCAAGCTCAACGTCAACAAGCGTCCCATGATGTTCAATGTTGGAGATCTTGTGTTGCTACACCTTCGCAAGGATCGCTTCCCCAATGAACGCAAGTCCAAGCTACTACCCAGAGCCGATGGACCCTTCAAGGTGCTTGCACGCTACAACAACAAACGCATACAAGATCGACATCCCATGTGACAAGTACTCCGTGAGCGACATCTTCAACATCAAAGATCTCTCCCGTACCATGGTGATGAGGATTTTGATCAAAGGTCGGATCTTTCCCAAGGGAGGGGAGATGATGCAGAGCATCCTACGATCATCCCCATGGACCTACCATCGTCTCATCAAGAGCCAAGAGGGCCCATGACACGAGCACGAGCAAGAGCTCTCGAGAACGAGGCGACTTCCTTCCTTAGTGATATCACATATGATCCACTCGAGACATGGCTACTACCTAAGTCCGATATGCTATGCATGATCAGGTGTCAAGAGGACCCTCACGAAGATGCATGTGAAGACGGACAAGCCGCCAAGCCCATGGATGAAGAGAACCAACGGAAACGGGCAAGTTCACCTTCCAGGCCCCGAACATCCGGCCAAGGCCCCGGACATCCGGCCCCTGAAGATGCCAACAGCAGCAGCAGCCCAGCCGTCGAAGTGCTACAGGGCCCGGACATCCGGCTCCTCCCGAAAGCCCAGAAATCCGGCCCCTTCGTCGGACATCCGACCCCGCCTATCCAGAGACTACAGAAGTTTTGCACCGCCAGCCCGGACATCCGGCCCATCCTGAAGCCTCGGACATCCGGCCCGACGCCCGGACATCCGGCTCCGCCTGTCTGCGCACAGTAAAGGGCCGAAGCCCATGTACCTCTTCGCCCCCCTAGACTATATATATTCCATCCCCTTCCTCTTTCTAGGTCAGCAAAGGATTAGCTCATTTAGAGATAGAGCTTTGCTCATCCATATCGGATCTACTCCACGAGAGAGACTGCGGCCCCTCTACGGAGAAGATCCACCTTGGATTCAAGACCTCCTCACGGAGAAGACCCCCATCAAGACCTCCTCACGGAGAAGAACCGGTTACCTTTGTATCGTCCTTTGTTCACTTTGGATCTTATATCTCACCTTTGTGTTCATCGATCTAGCGCATGTGTGATCTATTCTTGTTGGTTGAGTGATTTCTCTCGTGTTCCCCTCGTGTTTCCCTCGTGTTTCCCCTCGTGTTCATCGCGTTCTTCGTAGGGATCCGCTCCTTTCGTGAAAGATCGGCCATCTAGGGTTCCACCCTACATCAACGGAGGACGTACTTGCTACACATTTGTTTTGGCCAAACATGAGACGGGATGTTGAGCGTTTTGTTGCTCGTTGCACTACATGTTAAAAAGCTAAATCACTACTTAATACTCATGGTTTATATATGCCTTTGCCTGTACTAGTATTCCATGGGAGGATATATCTATGGATTTTGTTTTAGGATTACCTAGAACAGAGAAGGGGAGGGATAGCATATTTTGTTGTCGTGGATAGACTTTTGAAAATGACACACTTCATACCATGTCATAAAAGCGATGGTGCCGCTAATGTTGCTGATTTGTTCTTTAGTGAAATTACTCGCTTGCATGGTGTGCCAAATTATATTGTTTCAGATCATGATACTAAATTTTCTTAGCCACTTTTGGAGATTTTTATGGGCCAAGTTGGGGACTAAAGTGCTTTTTATTACTACATGTTATCCCCAAACAGATGGACAAACTGAAGTAGTTAATAGAACATTGTCTACTATGCTTACGGCTATTTTGAAGAATAACAAGAAAATGTCGAAAGAATGCTTGCCTCATATTGAATTTTCTTATAATCGTTCGGTGCATTCTACTACTAAGATGTGCCCTTTTGATGTATGGTTTCTTACCTCGTGCACCTATTGATTTGTTGCCTCTTCCATCTTCGAAGAAGATTAATTTTGATGCTAAAAATGTGTTGAATTGATCTTAAAAATGCATGAGTTAACTAAGGAATTCATTGAGCGTATGAATGCTAAATATAAACTTGCTTGAGATAAAGGTAAAACATGTTGTCTTTGCACCCGGAGATCTTGTTTGGTTACATTTGCATAAGGATAGGTTTCCTAATTTTCGCAAATCAAAGCTAATGCCACGTGTTGATAGTCCTTTTATGGTGTTAAAGAAAATAAATGATAATGCATATAAACTTGAGCTGCTTGCAGATTTTGGGGTTAGTCCCACTTTTAACATTGCAGATTGAAGCCTTAGTTGGGTGAGGAAGATGAGCTTCCGTCAAGGACGACTTCATTTCAAGAAGGGGAGGATGATGAGGACATCAGTACCATTGTTACAACCACAACCCCTGCTCCTATCATACTGGGCCAATTACTAGAGCTCGTGCACGCCAATTAAATTACCAGGTACTTTCGTTTCTTGGTAACGATTCTAATGTTCATGAGAATATGATGCTGCCTAAATTGGATACATTTGTTTTGCTTACAAATGAGGGGCCTAGCTTGGACAAGAAGGATGAACATTGGAGCCAGATCAAGCATGGAGATGATGGCATGCGCAAGGGGAACAAGAACGGAGTTTCAAGTGATGATTTCAGGACTTTGAAGCCACCATAACAACTACATTTGGTTGTTGTTAACCATGTTGTAGTTAACACGCCTTTCCATGTTTATTTAATAATAACTAGTGTAGTTAGACCTGCACAATACCAGTTTGAATGAGTATATTTACTTATTGTTAAATGTTATGCCTGTTGAAGTTAACACACCTTTCCACTTCTTGTTTTTCTTAACTAGCGTGCTTAAACCTGCACAGTGAGGCTATCATTTTGAGATTATGTTATCTACCGTGGATATATATGGTTGATTTTTAGCTTGTTGTGCTTAACATGCCTTTCAATGTACTTACACAGGACAATATTAGGAATGATTGTTGTTTTCCATCGAGGTTAGTTTCATCCCATGGCTTATATATACTTACTATTCAGGATATCGGTAGCTGGTACCATATAGGTCGGGGCTGATAAGGGATTAATCGGTGAATCGGACATTTAACTGAATATATCTGTAACCCATTTATCGGTAGGTTAACTAGGGCCATGTCTAAGATATATGAGGCTACATAGCAACATGCATTGTACTGAATATCTAAATATGCAATCATACGCTACATAGCAACAAGGAAGAGTGTTACCTTAATGTTCTGATGATGTCTAGATATACATAGAAGAGCAGCAACAACTACAACAGCAACAACAACAGCACCAGCAGTAGCAGTACCAGCAGCACCAACAACGACAACAACAACAACAACACAATCAACAACATAGCAGCAGTTAGCTGCAGTTAATCGACCGATATTTGTAACAATGTAATAAACTCCCTCCGCCGCATAATATAAGATGTTAATTAATCCAATATGTGAGTATATTGGATGTAATAAGATCTTATATAATGGGACGGAGCAAGTGTTGTACTACATCATTGTGCAATTGTTGTTTAGCTTCTAATATTAACTTGGTGCTTTTAGGTACATGTGTCATTGGTAAGGTCTGCGCTTCGACCTTTTTGCGTTTGTGGCAATGAGATATTCATGAACCAGCATCAAGTGGAGAAAATGATAAAGATTGTTAGTAAAATGGGTCAAAATATGGCAATTAAACTATTTGTTTACCCTTTATCCAAGACAACAGTGAACTGCAGGATGGTAAGTAAGAACTCTGGAGCCTTCTTTTTTACTGCCCTTAATGAGTTGTGTCAGATGACAGTGTCTGAATCTTTTTCCATTGCAGTGATTCCCAAAGTAGTTTACTCAAGATTACCTCTCAAACTACATGATTGGTGGGCATGCAAAGGTTAGTATTTCTACCAAAACAGAATGACTATCTAGATGTCCTCATGAAGACAGTGAAGGATGGCGGGGCGGCCACCACAAGGGGTTGGACTAGAGTCGCACGTGCCTTCTGCATGGAGGAGGGCACAATATGGGCATTCCGCTTCACCTTGTTCAGCAACCAGAATGTCGTTCGCCTCTTTCTTTACCATCTTTAATAGTATAAGTACACAACCCTGGTTCATCATTCTTTATTTGGTGCTTATGTAATTATTATTTTTGATGTAATTCTTGATCATATGTACCTCTGAATCGAATAATGCATTTGTTGTTGAACCTGATGGATATGAATAAAGTTATAGGCTAATTTCAAATTCAAATTCGGTACAATTTTAAATAGCAACAATTACATTAGGGTGAAAATATGCTCTGCAGGTCATTACGGTGCACATGGCCTATAAAGGACAACATGTGTGGTATACATCATGATCCGACATGGTTCACAGAGAGGAAACGTGTGTAACCATGCACATAGTTGCCATTTGCAAAGCGTGTGTGATGTCACACAATATCAAAACAGTGCGAGTAAACCAAATTTTTGTGATAGTCGCCTTATCGTACACGCTTTATAATCATGAACTGTTTCTGATGTCGTACGCATCTTAGTCCACAGAATAGTGATACATCTCCATCGTATCTACAACCAAACGCTTTTGCCCTTGTTCTGGACTCTAATTTGCATGATTTGAATGGAACTAACCTGGACTTACGCTATTTTCAGCAGAATTGCCTTGGTGTAATTTTTGTGCAGAAATAAAAGCTCTCAGAATGACCTGAAAATTTATGGAGAATATTTTTGGAATAAATAAAAAATATTGGCAAAATAATCAACCATAGGGGACCCACCTATTGTCCACAAGGGTGGAGGGCACGCCCTACCCCCTGGGCGCGCCCCCCTACCTTGTGGGTCCCCTGGATCTCCACTCTATATATTCACGTTCAGGGAGGAAAAAATCCGTGAGAAGGATTCATCGCGTTTTACGATACGAAGCCGCCGTCACCTCATGTTCTTCGTCGGGAGGGCAGATCTGGAGTCCGTTCGGGGCTCCGGAGAGGGGGATTCGTCGCCATCATCATCACCAACCTTCCTCCATCACCAATTTCATGATACTCACCGTCGTGCGTGAGTAATTCCATCGTAGGCTTGCTGGACGGTGATGGGTTGGATGAGATTTATCATGTAATCAAGTTAGTTTTGTTAGGGTTTCATCCCTAGTATCCACTATGTTCTAAGATCGATGTTGCTATGACTTTGCTATGATTAATGCTTGTCACTAGGACCCGAGTGCCATGATTTCAGATCTGAACATATTATGTTTTCATGAATATATTTGTGTTCTTGATACTATCTTGCAAGTTGTAGAAACCTATTACGAGTTATGATCCGCATACCCCAAGGTGGCAATAATTGGGATTCTTTCCGGTGATTACCGTAGTTTGAGGAGTTCATGTATTCACTAAGTGCTAATGCTTTGGTTCGGTTCTCTATTAAAAGGAGGCTTGAATATCCCTTAGTTTCCATTACGACCCCGCTGCCACGGGAGGGTAGGACAAAAGATGTCATGCAAGTTCTTTTCCATAAGCATGTATGACTATATTCGGAATACACGCCTACATTATATTGATGAATTGGAGCTAGTTCTGTGTCACCCTAGGTTATAACCGTTGCATGATGAATGCCATCCGACATAATTATCCATCATTGATCCATTGCCTACGAGCATTTCACATATTGATCTTTGCTACTCTACTTTGCTGTTGCCACTATTACAATTGCTACAAAATTGTAACTGTTACTTTTGCCACCATTACCGTTACTTCCATACTACTTTGCTACTAAATACTTTCCTGCAGATATTAAGTCTTTCAGGTGTGGTTGAATTGACAACTCAGATGCTAATAGTTGAGAATATTCTTTGGCTCCCCTTGTGTCGAATCAATAAATTTGGTTGAATACTCTACCCTCGAAAATTGTTGCGATCCCCTATACTTGTGGGTTATCAAGACCTTTTTCTGGCGCCGTTGCCGGGGAGCATAGCTCTATTCTCTGAGTCACTTGGGATTTATATCGGTTGATCACTATGAGTAATTTGAAAGATACTAGAACCAAGATTTTTTTCCCTCTACTACGAGGGGAGGTAAGGAACTGCCATCTAGCTCTGCACTTGATCCACCTTCTGTTTTGAGTAAGCTTGCAACACCTACACCTGCTATTTATTCTGATATGTCGTATGTTATTAATGATGCTACTTCTACTATGAATGATGCTTATGATGCTACTACTTTGCTTGATAAAACTGTGCCACTGGGTGAATTAACTTGATGACCATCTTGCTAGAATTAGAACCATTGATTATGCTAAAGATGATGATATTTCTGAAACTGATGAAATTATTGAATCTGAAATTTTTTGACACACTTGATAAGACTAGCTCTCCTAGATATGAACTTCTTGTTATGCCTGAGGGTTATGTTATGGATGGAGAGGTAGCTAGGGACTTTCTTGCTTGTAAGGATAGAGATGATCTTAAGAAATTATTATGCAAGTGGAAAGAAATATCTTTGAATGCTAGAATGCAATATGATCCTAAGTTTGCTACTTCACCTATCTTTGTTACTGACAAGGATTATGAATTCTCTGTCGATCCTGAGTTAATTACTTTGGTTGAATCTGATCCTTTCCATGGTTATGAATCTAAAACTGTTGTGGCACATCTTACTAAATTGAATGATATAGCCACCCTATTTGCTCATGAGGAAAAAATTCACTATTACTATATTCTTAAGTTGTTTCCTTTGTCGTTAAAGGGTGATGCTAAGTTATGCTTTCATTCTCTTGCTCCTGGTTGTGTGCATAGTCCCCAGGATATGATTTACTACTTCTCTGAAAAATATTTCCCTGCTCATAGGAAACAAGCTGCTTTAAAGGAAATATTTAACTTTGTGCAAATTGAAGAAGAGAGTCTCCTACAAACATGGGGGGGCTTCTCCAATTACTTAATGCTTTGCCAAATCATCCTCTCAAGAAAAATGAAATACTGGATATCTTTTATAATGGACTAACCGATGCTTCTAGGGACCACCTAGATAGTTGTGATGGTTATGTTTTCAAGGAATGAACTGTTGAGCAAGCTGAATTGCTATTGAATAATATATTGAGTAATGATAATGTTTGGACACTTCCTGAACCAACTCCTAAGCCAACTCCGAAGAAAAGAGGTATTCTATTTCTCAGTCCTGAAGATATGCAAGAGGCAAAGAAATCTATGAAAGGAAAAGGTATTAAAGCTGAAGATGTCAAGAATTTACCGCCTATTGAACAAATACATGGTCTTGATAACCTGACATAGGTAGTAGAGGTAAATTCTCTCTATAGATTTGATGAAGGTGATATTCCTCATAATAAGTCTGCTAGTCAATGCCTGGAAGAGTTTGATAATTTTATTGTTAAACAAGAAAACTTCAATGCTTATGTTAGTAGACAATTGAAACATAATGCTTACATGCTTGACTGCTTGGGTGATTACATGAGTAGAACTATTAGTGATCTTAAGATTATTACTAAGCATGCTTCCATGGTGAAAACTCAAGTAGAACAAATACTTAAGGCACAAGATGATTTGCTCAATGAGTTGAATAGTAAGAATAATGATAATGTTGTTAGGGTTATGACTAGAGGTGGTAAAATGACCCAGGAACCTTTGTATCCTTAGGGTCATCCTAAGAGAATTGAGCAAGATTCTTAGAAAACTAATACTGATGCACCTAGTCCTAGATAAAAAGGAAAGCAAAACTGATAGGACTTTGCATGCTTCTAGTGAACCTATTATAGATACACCTGAGAATCCCAATGACATTTCTATTTCTGATGCTGAGACACAATCTGGTGATGAGCATGAACCTAGTGCTAATGTTAATGATGATGTTCATGCTGATGCTCAATCTAGTAATGATAATGATGTTGAGATAGAACCTGTTGTTGATCTTGATAACCCACAATCAAAGAATCAACATTATGATAACAGAGATTTTCATTGTTTGGAAACATGGTAAAGAAAGAGAACCATGGGTTCATAAATCCATGCCCTTTCCTCCTAAACCATCCAAGAAAAAATATGGTGAGGATTTCAAGCGTTTTGTTGAAATGCTTAGACCTATCTTTTTGCGTATGCGTTTGACTGATATTCTGAAAATGTCTCCTTATGCTAAGTATATGAAGGATATTTTTACAAATAAAAGAAAGATACCGGAGTGTCGTGGATTTGTCACGGCAGATGTCCTAGTGTGAGGACTTAGTCGTGAGGCCAACGCATCTATGTGGTAGCTTGAGAGGGGTTGATCGGGATGAGAGATGCGAGACGGATCAACACACAAGACAAGGGTTTAGACAGCTTCGGGCCCCGGGAAACATCATCTGGTAATAACCTACATGCTGTTTGCGGCTAGGTCTTATTATCATCACGAGGGAGTCGCCGTAAACCAGCTCTCCTAGTTATGTCTATACTTAAGATTATTCCCCCTCTCTTGGGGTGCCCTGCCCCTCCTTATATAAGTTACAGGGGCGGGTTACATGTAGAGTCCATTGTCGGTGTCAAAACCGGCGGATCTCTGGTAGGGGGTCCCGAACTGTGCGTCTAGGGTCGATGGTTGCAGGAGATAGGGGACACGATGTTTACCCAGGTTCGGGCCCTCTCTATGGAGGTAATACCCTACTTCCTGCTTGATTGATCTTGATGAATATGAGTGTTACAAGAGTTGATCTACCACGAGATCGTAATGGCTAAACCCTAGAGGCCTAGCCTGTATGACCATGGTAATGAGTATATCCTTTCCGGACTACGCCCTCCAGTTTATATAGACACCGGAGGGATCTAGGGTTACATAGAGTCGGTTACATAAGAAGGAATCTTCATATTTGGTCGCCTAGCTTGCCTTCCACGCCAAGGAGAGTCCTATCCGGACACGGGTATAGTCTTCGGTCTTCATGTCTTCACAGCCCATCAGTCCGGCCCATGGATAACAGGCCGGACACCCGAGGACCCCTTAGTCCAGGACTCCCTCAGTAGCCCCTGAACCTGGCTTCAATGACGAGGAGTCCGGCGCGCAGATTGTCTTCGGCATTGCAAGGCGGGTTCCCTTTTCCCGAACTCCGAGATAGTCTTCAGATGTAATAATTGTATCCGGACCTGTATACACAACTGCAGAGGATATAATATTTTACGAGTCCAATCCGCTGACAACTTTTTGGTAACATGACATCACGCCTGCTCGGCCATTATTTTCGAACCGGTAGCTAGCTCGCCGTCCCATGTCTCAAGACGTGGTTTTATTGGCATGTCTTATCCCAGCGGAGATCGTGTCTCTCCCTTTTTTTAAGGGATTCTTATCAACCCAGACGTGGGTAACCCAACCGTCACTCGGCTACAACTCCTAGGGAATAGGCAAGTTTTGAGGCCTAGGAGGAGACGTTCGATATTCGCGGCCTTTATATAGGGGTACAGAACCGTATTTTTCTTTCACGCTTGCTTCTTCCTCAACCCCCGCTACCCCGAGTTCCAACACCCGGGTTCCAATCGCCACAAGCTCCAATCATGTCCGGATCCAGCCGTCAAGGCCGGTGGGTGGCTTCTTCTGTCACGGAGGGAGATATTGCAAAGCTTCGGGCGGCGAGGTATCTGACCGTGGAAATCCTTCATCGGCTTCCTGCCGAGGGGCAGGTTACTCCCACCCCCAGATCTGGCGAGAGGGTCGTGTTCGTGTCCCACTTCCTCCGCGGGTTAGGGTTTGCGCTTAACCCCTTCGTCCGAGGGCTCATGTTCTATTATGGGCTGGATTTTCACGATCTGGCCCCAGACTCTATTCTTCTTATCTCGGCGTTTATCGTCATGTGCGAAGCCTTCCTCCGAACTCCTCCACACTTCGGCTTATGGCTACAGACCTTCAATGTGAAGCCGCAAGTGATAGAGGGGAAGCAGGCAGAGTGCGGTGGCGCCATAGTGAGCGAGCTTGCTAGTGTTGTTTGGCTGAAAGGATCTTTTGCCAAATCTTCCGACTTATGGTAGCAGGGGTGATTCTATATCATCGAGCCCCATGGCTCCAAGTGGGCAGCTGCGCCCGAATTTTGATCCAGCCCCCAAGTTTAGCTAGCATCATGGATTAATAAGGGGTTGGACTGGGGATCAACGGACGAGGTGCGAACTTTGCAAAGTCGCATCCGAAGCCTCATTGAGAGGGACATCAATGTCGTCAATGTTGTTCAAGTAATGCTGGTCCGCTGGACCCTGTCGTGCCAGGGACGGCCTCTCCGCATGTGGGAGTTCAATCCAGAAGGGCCGCGGACTCTTCAGCACTTCTTCGGCACTACGCACGAAGGAATGTGGAAATTATTTTCAGGAAACGAAAGCAATGGCTGGACACCACCGATGATATCGGCCTCGACTGCAACCATCCAGACACCCCGATAAGTACCCGTTCGTCAAACACCTTATATTCGGATACACAGTGGCAAGACACTGACCGAATCATCCTTTTTCAGGGATGGATAAAGAAAGTGGAACGGATTAGGTGTCCGGCTCCCCTTCCTGAAGACTCAGCCAGTCCTATGTTAACAAGGATGCTGGCCTCAGCACCATACTAGGCGCCGGCAAGGGAGAGTAAAGAGGAGAGTGAGAAGACCCAAGATGACCTTGGTTCCGGAGGTAAGTCGGACACTGAGTCCGGAGAAATCGATCTTTCCTCGCCTGAAGATAGAGGCGGGAGAGGACCCAATATCCCTTCTCCGAGCAGGGGGAAAAGGGCCACCTTCGAAGGTTGGGAGGGGCGGTCTCCCAAGAGGGGCAAGATGCCACCGTCGAGCGGCTTGGGTTTGGAAAGCGACGCCGTTGAACAGCTCCAACAAGGGGACAAGCCCTCGGCCAAACCATAAGTGAATCCGGAGTACTTTGATAGCGTCCCACTCCGTTGCTGTTGCCGAAGATATACGTAACGCGTTCGTGCACTTTTACAGGTTGGCACAGAGTTTTTCTGGGCAATCCTCTTCTTCGGGAAGTCTACTCCCAGAGATGATGGAAAGCGAGACGCCTCCCCGACCTCATCGCCCAATAAGGCGGACGACTCTGAAGTGTCATCGCGGAGGGTTTTTCTTGCTAAACAAGCTATGCAAGGGATGAAAGAGGCAGTACCCGAAGGTGGATCTCCAATCGTCTGGGATTCTCGGGCCAATAATAAAGGCCTCGGACTGTCTGGCTTGCAGCCGACGATGATTCCGGAGGCGGGTGAGCAAATTCCTTCAAAGGATGACTGCGCTCCTAGAGCGGCTTCCGGAGACCCAGCGGCTCCGGACATATTACGGGACATGTTGCGAAATGCATCTGTCTCTAGGGAACAGCGTACCTTGATGGGTACAGTGGTTGAGAAAATTTTGTCCGTGAAGAGCGGATTAAATGAAGCCTTCATGAGCCTGCTGAAGGGCTTCGAGGTTTGTGATATAATGTTTTCAGCTATGTTTTATTTGCAAAGATGCGCCTGCGTATAGGTAGTAGCCCTGAGACTCGGGTTGGCTTCCACTGGGAAGCAACCGGAGGATCGAAAAGGATCGTTTGAGGACTAACCTGATGAACTTGAACACAGGCTGGTTCCCCCTTGGCCACTTCCCGGACTATGGAAATTGCCGAGCTGCAATGGAAGCTTGATGTGGCAGGGGATGATCTTGCATTAATCAATATGCGTCTTGACGAGTCGCAAGGTATGTATTCGGGGCAATCCCCATACATTTTTGTGGTATAAGCATAACTCTGGAATTGAGATGCTAGAATATGCATGGCTGCAGATGGTGCTGCCGCCGTTGAAGTTCTTCGAGCGGAGCTGGCCCGGGCCAAGGAGCAGGCCCGGTGTAGCAATGCTGCTGCCGAAAAGGCATCGGCTGAGCTAAAAGCCGAACAAGCTGCACGGCGCCGAGATGAGGAGAAGATATCCACGATGGCGCTCGAACTGGAAAATGCCACTGGCCGCTGTGAATTTCTGGAGAAGGAGAATAAAGCCTTAATGGCTGAACTGGACAAGGCCTTACAAGAGGCGAGAGAAGCGTTGTCGGAATCCAGAGCAGCCCGTGAGGAGGTTTGGCAGGCTAGGGAGATTGCGGCTGGAAAGCCCTTTCTGCTGCAAACTAAGCTCGGTGACCCGAACTATGCTCAGCTTAACCAAGTGTGGAGTTCTCCGGACGAGTTCTTGGACTTGCCGAAGAGTTCTTCCGATGCAGCGCAGTATTACCAAGCGCGAGATGGGTATGCAACGGAGAAGCTTTTTTGGTGGCAGTTTGGCGCATCAAAGCGCCCTCTGTTGCTCAATGAACAGATGTCCCAATGGGCCAAACTTCATAGGATATCCGGCGCTGCCATGAAGGATGTCATAATCCGGTTGTGGCCAACTGAGCTTATTCCGGATAGCTACTTCGGTTTGGTACAAAGACTTGTTGACGCGGTGCCGCGAATCGATGTTGTGAAGCGGTCAGCGTGCATTGAAGGTGCACGGATGGCCTTTGCCCGAGTCAAGACATTCTGGGGAAAGATAAAGGCCATCGATATCGTGGCTAAGAGTCCACCCAAGGGCAAGGACCGTCCTGAACTGGAGCATTATTTTGAAGACGTCCTAGAGGCCGCCCGCTTAATAGAGGGTCAATGCTCGAAAGACATAATATTCGAGTAAGGTGTATGATAATTGTAAAAGACAATTTTATAGTTAATCTATTTTTATGTCTTGCTTGAAAGCTTGTATTCCTCCTGTGCGGCCGTTTTAATATAATCTGAAAGTTTTCCAGTCATCGACTTCAGCCCCCTCGTAGGAAGTACGGGGGTGTTAGGAAAAGCATTTAATCACTCTTTATCCAACGTCTTGGTCCATGAAGGAGGTGATAATGCCGCAAACCAGGCAATCAGACTATAGGGCGTTAACACTTTCACTTAGCCATAGGAGTTTTATGGTGGGGCTACTAAATAGCCCCTGGTATGTATACGGCGTATAATATGGCGCCTTACATATTTGATCTAAAAAAGATCCTTCGTGTGACACGGAGAATCGCTAAAGATTCCAAGAGGTCGCCAAGTGGTTGACCAGCTCTCGCAGCATCATGACAATCAGTTTTCGTCTTTCTCTACTGAGGTACTTGACCAGATGAACCGGAAGCACAATCGCAGTAGTTCTCCCTTTACTACCCTAGCCGATAGAGCGGAACGTAGGGTAGCAAGCACAGGAGCCGGGCAACCCAACTATTGACCCAAGACAATGATTCGGAGCTGATGCGTATAAGGCCAAACTTGCGACGCCGAAGTACGCTGTAGAGCTGTTCAGGCTTTTGCTGGCAACGCATTTGTTCCCATACCGAGCCCCTGGCAGGTTATGCCAAGGTGTGTTTGTGAAACAACCATGGGAGCCGTATTCACTGGCGAAACAACACGGATGATTAATTCGGATACTATTTACTGGGAGCTGAGCGATATGCCAATGATTATTTATTATATATATATAAGCCATCCTCCCGGCTATTTGACATGCTCGGGGTCGGAGGCGGAGGAACGGGCATAGTACAGGCTCAAAATAGAGAGTGCGGTCTACAAAAAGTTATTTTGGACCTCCTGTTGCACGTCTGCGCCGCCAGTCCTTAGCGGGGGGAATCCTCGATGGAAATAGCCCCTCAGGTGAGTGTACGGATCCGAACCCCGATAGAGCCAGTTTCAGATGTTTGTCCTGTTCATCACCTGTTTTTAAGGGATAGTGAAGGAAGAAATAAAAGAAAATGGATAAAAAATGTTATGGAGATGCTTGCAGGCTTGTCTATAGTGTGCCTCCGCCAATGCCCATGGTATCTTGAGTGTGTAGTGATGTATGCGCGGCACAAATTTTGCGGGTGTACGAGGTGGGCGGCAGAAGCCGGACTGCTATTTTCGCCCCGGGAGTAGTTGATCCTCGGGTGGAAATTGCTTCTGACCCCCGGTATTTAGTTGGTGAACCTCTCCGCCGTCCCTGCCGCTTGGCGGCCTCCTCCCCTTATGTTCGGTGCTGAGCTTGCCGACCTTTTTAAAGACCCAGCTGTTTTTATTAGCATGATTAGCTGGTTCGTTGGGGTGGCCGTGAATCTGGCAGGGTCGGTCCAATATCCTGTCCAGGTTGGATGGTTCGTCTTGTTTCGCCTTGAATGGCTTCTTCCGTTGACCGGGCTTGGGATTGCTGAATCCGGCGTTGACCGCTGTGTCACGTGATCTTTCATTATCATTGCGACTGTTGTATTTGATTCGTCGTGGCTTTCCGTTGCCGCCTCGGATTTCGAAAGTGCCCGGGTCGCTGGCGTTGTTGCTTCTACGAGCGAGCCAGCTGTCCTCTCCCGCGCAAAAGCGGGTCATCAGAGCAGTGAGGGCTGTCATGGATTTAGGTCCTTCTTGACCGAGGTGGCGTGCGAGCCATTTGTCCCGGACACTGTGTTTGAAAGCCGCAAGGGCTTCCGCGTCCGGACAGTCGACGATTTGGTTCTTTTTGACTAAGAACTGAGTCCAGAGCTTCCTGGCTGACTCTCCGGGCTGCTGGACAATGTGACTTAGGTCATCGGCATCCGGTGGCCGGACATATGTGCCTCGGAATTTGTCGAGGAAGGCCTCCTCCAAGTCCTCCCAGCTTCCTATGGAACTTTCAGGCAGGTTGTTTAACCAGTGCTGAGCTGGCCCTTTTAGCTTTAGTGGGAGGTATTTGATGGCGTGGAGGTCGTCTCCACGCGCCATATGGATGTGGAGGATAAAGTCTTCTATCCATACCGCGGGATTGGTTGTTCCGTCCTATGATTCAATACTGATGGGTTTGAATCCGTCGGGAAATTCATGATCCATTACTTCATCAGTGAAGCAAAGAGGGTGTGCGGCGCCTCTATGTTGGGCCACACTGCGACATAACTCCGAAGGAGCCCGTTTGCGGTTTTCATCTCGGGCGTGGCTAGGTTTGTCACGTCCGAATAGGTAGCCCTTGTCGCGTGTCGAGGCATGCCCTCGCGATCCATAGATCGATCTTGCGTGTCTTGCTCTACTGTCCAAGTCCTGCTGCAGGTCGTCTGGACAATCGTGAGCTGTGCTATTCTTGCCTTTACAGCAAGGTGGGACCGTCTGGTGTTCGGCTTGAGTTGCCTCTTTATCCGGACAGAGTTGTCGGCGACCTGCCACATTGTGTGATGATGGTAGGGGCTCTAACGCCTCGTCATCGAACTGGTGTAGCAATCTATGCTTCGGGTAGCTTTTGGCTAGGCCACTAAGGCCGTATTCTTCGGCGACCAGGACTTGGGTCCATCTATCATTGATTAGGTCTTGATCAGCTTGAAGCTGTTGCTGCTTCTTTTTCAGGCTCCTTGCAGTAGCTATGAGCCTGCGCTTGAAGCGCTCCTGCTCGAGGGGCTCTTCAGGTACGATGAAGTCTTCGTCGCCGAGGCTTACCTCATCTTCGGAGAGCGGAAGGTAGTTGTCGTCCTCCAAATTGTCGCTGGGCAGGGCCTGTTCATCGGGGCATGCTTGCCCGTTTTCCTCTTCCTCCTGTTCGGATATTGCTCCAACAGGGTCTTCATTGTTTTCGGTGTCATTCGGAGTACTATTTTCTCTGGTGCCATCGTTGCTGCGATGTGACTTGGAGCGGCGTTTAGGGCGCCGGTACTTAGATTGTGTCTCAGGAGGTTTATTCTCAACTGGATCTCCTTTGTCATCGTCGCGCCCTTTTTTAAGTGTGTCAACTATGTACACGTCGTACGAAGGGGTGGCTGTCCCACGTCCGGTGACTGGCGGGTCTTGGCCTTGCTCCTTGTCGGCATCATCGTCCATACCGTCGATGTCTTCGGAGCCATAATCAAGCACGTCGGTTAAGTCATCGATAGTGGCTATGAAGTGGGTGGCGGGTGGGAAGCAAAATTCCCCATCATCAGCCTCTAGCTCGAAACGAACATAGTTCGGCTGTGAGTCCTTCTCCAAGGACAAATTCTTTAAAGAGTTTAGCACACCACCCAAAGGTGAGTGCTGGAAGATGTCTGCGGCGCTGAATTCGAAAATCGATAACCGATCCAGCTCGGTGTCCGCAGGCGTACATGGTCCGGAACTTATAGCCGGCGACGAGTCCGGAGTTCCGTTGACGCAAATATTGCAGGGTGTCGAGTCTGTGTGCGCCTCCAATGCCGCAGACTCTGTGGCCTCGGATGGCACGATCTGCTTTTGCTCTAAGGCCGTTGCAGCAACAGGAACCATCTCCTGGATGTGACCCGATGATAGATTTAAGTCATGTTCATCGGAGCGAGGGGGAGCGATCGTCGTGGTCTCGAATCCGTCGAAGATCAAGTCTCCGCGGACGTCCGCGACGTAGTTCAAGCTTCCGAATCTGGCCTGACGGCCAGGGGCGTAACTATCGATCTGCTCCAGATGGCCAAGCGAGTTGGCCCGCAGTACGAAGCTGCCGAACACGAAGATCTGTCTTTGGAGGAAGGTTTCTCCTTGGACGGCGTCACTATCGACGTTTGAAGGGGCCATCGGACCTTTCGTCGACGGCACAGTGGAACTCTCAATGAAAGCACCAATGTCGGTGTCAAAACCGGCGGATCTCGGGTAGGGGGTCCCGAACTGTGCGTCTAGGGTCGATGGTTGCAGGAGACAGGGGACACGATGTTTACCCAGGTTCGGTCCCTCTCTATGGAGGTAATACCCTACTTCCTGCTTGATTGATCTTGATGAATATGAGTGTTACAAGAGTTGATCTACCACAAGATCGTAGTGGCTAAACCCTAGAGGCCTAGCCTGTATGACTATGGTAATGGGTATATCCTTTCCGGACTACGCCCTCCGGTTTATATAGACACCGGAGGGATCTAGGGTTACATAGAGTCGGTTACATAAGAAGGAATCTTCATAGTTGGTCGCCTAGCTTGCCTTCCACGCCAAGGAGAGTCCTATCTAGACACGGGTATAGTCTTCGGTCTTCATGTCTTCACAGCCCATCAGTCCGGCCCAATCGATAACAGGCCGGACACCTGAGGACCCCTTAGTCCAGGACTCCCACATCCATCTCGAACTAAGACTTAAACTATTCTGACTTCTCTTCATGGGCTTCTTAACATCTTGGGCTTCTTAACGTCTTGGGCTTATTAACCCTAGGCGACTCTGTCTGCTGGGTTATGACTGTCTGCCGGTTTACCATCTGACTTACCATCTGGCTTAACATCTGCCGGTTTATGATCTGACTTAAGATCTACCGAGTTACCATCTGGCTTATCATCTGTCGGGTTACCATCTGACTTAACATCTGCCGGTTTATGATCTGACTTAACATCTGCCGGGTTACTAATGAAACACCAAGTCCCGGCCGGGTCATATCTCCGGCCGGGTCATACCGCGGGGTATATCCCCGACATTAGCCCCTAGTTTAATTTGGATTTATCCATGTTAAACTGATCCTGTAAACAAACACAAGAAGAATTTTGACAGATTATGCTCCGGTTTAAGAACTTTTGTAAGCCCACACCTGATCATCCTTAATTCCTTGTCATTTCCTTCTTCTAGAAAATCCGGGTCAATAGGCCAGCTTCATACTCAGTTTGCTGACATTGGTTTCTCACAGAGAAATACTATGAAGGATAATTCATTTGATTCAGCTCCCAAGGCTTAACAAAAAATATTAGTCTTGAAATACTCATCTGATTTTCAGCTAGCTTAAAGATGTAAAACTTGCCAGTTTATCATTGCCAAAATTGCCGGTTTATAAATATTGATGGCACCGGGTCATAATTGTTTGTTAACATCAGCTTTGAAAGCGTACCTCCCTTATATGTATATCACTTGTAGCCCCCAAGTCTTAAGAAGGGAACGTAGTAACAGCTTAAGACTTGCTTCAATATGAATGTCACAAGCTTGAAGAAATCCAAGTTGTTTATCTCAATCATTAGTCATAAACTGAGTATTCCACATATGTAGCCCCCAAGTGCCAGGTTGTCATGCTTGCAGCAACCTAGGACTTGTAATTGTCTTATGCTCATAAAAACTTCAACCAGTGTAGCCCCCAAGGGCCGGGTCATTATGCAATAAGGGGCAGGGACTTTATAGATATCATCATGTAGACTTGAACAGCAACGTGTAGCCCCCAAGGGCCGGCTTAGTAAGATAATACTGAGCTGGGACTTTATATATACTTCATTGAAAATAATATCATATGATGTAACCCTCACCATGGGACTTGAACCCACGTCCATAAGGGTAAGTGCTTTGTACTCTACCAACTGAGTAGTGGACCTTTCAGTATAATGGATTAAGACTTGTGTACCTTGAATTCTTGACAGGAGCAATTAGTAGCCCCCAAGGGCCGGCTCATTACGATGTGATGAGTCGGGTCTTCAATGAGGTGAGCAAAAATGACTTTGCATTAGCCCCCAAGTGCCATGGTGCATGCTAGCAGTGACATGGGACTTGCATATTTGATGTAATCTCAACTTGAATAATGTAGCCCCCAAGTGTCGGGTCGTAAACCTGCAGCGACTCGGGACTATTCCTTCCGTTGTAGAATAAATCATATCCATTGATAAAATAATAGCCATTGCGCTAAAGCGACTTTGAAAACCTCAATCATAATACTGGTTATTGATAACCATAATAAAAATCCAACCATGTTGGCTATTCAAGATTTGAATAACATAACCCGTCGCGGGTATTGACCCGTAGGCATGCAATATCATGATTTTGATTGCTCAAGGCAAAGATATCCTGGCAACTTATAGTCTGCTATCAGGGCGGGTTATTTACCCAATATGCTCAATTATGAGTCATATAGTTAAGGCTACCTGGCCTGAATTGTGAAAACCATATGTCAATATGGTACAAAGATGAACCCAAAAATGTTCAAATAGGAAAAATAAATCAGAAAAAACAAGGCTTCATAGGCCGCCAAGCCTAAATCTCAAGTGCTTTCACGGGCTACACAGCCACTGAGTTAAACCTTTATACAAACCTTATAAGACAGACCTCACATAACCAATCGTCGTTTTAACTTTGACAAGTTCAGGGTCTGCATAAGATTGACTTGTCCAACGTACGGCGGGTCATTCCAGGATTACCTGGGCGGAGTGGCAGACTTAAAAAGACAGGATAACCCGGGGTTTTAGGTGAATACACCTGGCTTCCCAGCCTGGCTTTTAAGCCTATTACAAGGGTCATAAAAACTCTTTGTCCTTTAGAACAAAGAGCCCCCAAGCAATATTTTTGAGCTGTGCTCAATGGGCACCTATGTTTGAGTTGTGCTTTTGCAACAGACTCTCTTTGGTCCCTTTAACCTGGGTAGCAAGCCCCCAAGTGTTTTTGTAAGAATGGCGTATAAGCTTGATCAAAGGGTAATCATAGCTTCGCTCAATGAGCAGGAAGCCCCCCAAGTGACCATAATAAGATAAGCCCATAAGGCAGGATACCCATGTTTGAATCGCGCATCATGGCAGCAAGTTCTCTTTGGCAACCCTTAACTTTTCTGAGAACTCGCGCTTGCGAGAGATGAATTTCTTTTTTCAAGCGGAGTTTTAAACCGGATATTGAGATCTTCGAAGCTTTGCGGGAGACATATTTCCCTTGAACCGGATTTTAAACCGGAGTCTGTATTTTGAGCCGGAAATTTTCTGACAACCTTTAAATTTTTATCAATATAACAGCAGCCTCCGGGACCGGTTTATCTTCCCTCCACTGACCTGGAGTTCTTGACTTGCTTTAAACTGTCAGTCATTTACTGAGTCATGTCATCGTAGCCCCAAGTCTCAAAGCGACTCGAGGAGTTGGCTTGAGATTCTCCATATTTGACCGTGACATAAACCAGTATGAGTCATTCAATAGCTCATTGATATAATAATCCCTTTTGTAGTAGACAACTTGTCCTACATTAAAGAACTCGCAAGCCAGAGTAATTTCTCTTTTAAAGAAAGAAATATGTAATATAACAATACACTCGATGGATTTCACCTGATATGTCAGGCCAGTAGTTATCCGTCGCGGAGTTGATGATCACCACGGTGAAGCTGAAATCAATTACGGCCGAGCCGGACGTGGGAGCAGACAGATAAGTCGGCCGCGACGTTGTAAGCCCATGCGAACTGGGAGAGTCGGCAACGGCATTGTAAGCCGATGCAGATGAGAGAGTCAGCCGCGGCGTTGGAAACGGCACGGACGCAGGCGAGTCGGCCATGGGCACGGACAATAAGTCAGTCGCGTGTGTTAATGTAACGGGGGTGGCAACTCGCGCAGGATGAGCGCTAGTGCAAAAATAATATTTGCTCACGCCCCTTTTGCGACACCTTTTTGTAAGGAATAATCGTCCTGCGGAAAAATATCATAAACCAAGTAATTGTTCCTTGATGAAAACAATATGTGTTAAATAAAAATAAAATTTGAATGGATATCACCTGATTTATTTAGACGATGGAGGATCCGCATCTATGAAAAACCTCTGGTAACTTCAACGGTGTTTTAGCCACTCTCTCCGTTAAAAGCAAGGTGGCACTGGCGAAACCGTAGTGAAGGTGGAGGCTTTAAAGCACTGGAACCGGGCGGCTTAAAACGTATCCTGCGGGTCATGTTGACCCACCTTTTTTTCTTTTCTTTTCTTTTTTTCTCAGCTCTCCCTGAATCCACGTACATCTGGTCACCATGCAATTCACTTGTATCCTGATGGAGCAGATTGCATGTTTCATCCAACTATGTCAATACCAGCACAAATTTGGCTATCATCTTCATCAACATGATACAAGGGGACAATATCGTCATATGCAGCAATACTAGTGCTACACATTGCTCGGGGCGGCGGCTCAAGGTGCAGATGCGGAGGAGGCCGGGTCGTACGGCCGTGACCGCAGCGATGACTGCAACTCGGCGACAGAGTGCCGAGGCGGAGGGCGGCTCGCACCCGGCTGCCGGGGCTGCAGATAAGGAGACACGGAGCGGCTGCACTCATGCGCTAGCAGGGCAGAGCATAGGTGAGCCGGCGGCAAGGGCCATGGCATCGAAAGTGGGTAAGGTCGGGTCGGAAAGTCCTGCAGCTCGACGTACGGCGGTTCGAGGCGAAGTGAGCCATGGTGAAAGCAGAAGCAAGGCGGGTCACGGCAGCGACAACGACAAAGAAGCGCGGCTGCTCAGCAACTCCGGTGAGGCAATGGGCGGCTCGACGCGACAGCGGCTTAGAAGCGCGGCAACTCGATTGTGAAGACAAGGCCGTTCAAAGCGCGGGCGGCGATTTCGGAGGAAAACAACAGAGGAGTCAACGCCCACCATTATATCCTTTCCGAGTCATGGTTGCTTTTGAATATTTCGTTGCATGTTGTAGCACTGCTTGAGGCAGAAAATGGGTCGACAGCAGGTCGTCGAGGCAATAGCCCAGGGTGGAGGCATCTCTGGCGCTCGAAGAGTCGTGGATCGCAGAGGATGCACGAGCCAGCCGACGCGCTGGAGACGGCGAGCATGCGGGAGGCAGAGATCACAGGCCGATGGGAAGGCTCGGTGATCCGCAGCGTGGCAACTTGGCAACAGCAACTCGACGCAGAAAACTCAGCAGTAGAAGTAGGCGGCTCAAGTTCATCTGGGTAACTTAGCGCGAGGAGAGGCCACTCGGGGTCGTCCGGGTTGAGGTGTTGCGGCGGTTGGGCGCGCCGGCGAGGGCGGATCGGGTGCGGCCGGTTTGACGAGGCCGTGGCGGTGATTCAGGGGAGGCCATGGTAGAAGGAGCCACTGCAGAGGCCGGCAGACGGCAAGGCAAGGCACTATAGAAGCAACCCACTTCGACAGAGGCGAGTTGGCGAAGATCGATGACTCGCCGCGAAGCTTGCAGAGGTGCTGTAGTAGCTCGGAGCCGCAACTTGACGGATACCAGCAACTCGCCCGCGGAGTCGCGTAGTTATAGGCCGCAGTGGCGGGTTGATGTGAGGTGGCTAGGTGTTCAGCGGCCGCGGATGTGGCGCAGGGCCGGGGCGGCTCACAGGGGCAGCGGGGTCGCACCAGAGGCGGAGAGGCGGCGGTTTGAAGAGGCCAGCCTGCAGGGCGTGTTATAGCCCGACGAAGGCCAGCGGTTTGGAGTAGCGTGGCGGCCCAGCATGGAGTGAGGCGCCATGGTGGAGACAGCCAGGGACGGCGAATCAAAAAACAGTAGGCAACTCTCAGCAGGCGACTCAGGCGTGCCCAGCGACTGGAACCGGAGACGAGACGAGACCCGATGGCGACTTGAACCGGAGACAAGTCGAGGCCCGATGGCGACTTGAACCAGAGACGAGTCGAGGCCTGATGGCAACTTGAACCAGAGACGAGTCGAGGCCTGATGGCAAGGCGTGGCCCGTGGTGGCAGAGGTCAGCACGGAGGTGGAAACACGACTGTGGCGGTTTAGCAGCAGATGGCCAGGCGGCGGCTTAAGGCCATGGAGTTGAATGGAGACGCGGCGGGTTGTATGGCGACTCGCAGCGGGAGTAAGCCGGCGAGGCATTGGCGAGGCCGGCACAGCTCTGGTGGCTTGCACGGTTGACGGAGTGAAACGAGTCTGCAACGGCGGGGCCGGCCCAGGACAACGCAACGCAAACGGCGTTTCAGAGACGGCGACGGGGCAAAACCAGCGCGAAGCTGAGCCGGATTGAGACCTCGGAGGTCACTCGGATTGAGGACGGGGGAGGCGGAGGCGCTTTAGTCGCTGGCATGCGGGGCGGCTTAGTGCAGCAGACCGGCAATTCAACGTGACAGGGACATCTCAGCGCACTAGACCGGCGCCTCAATACACGGCAGGGGCGGCTCAATACGCCCCAGGCCGCTCGGAAGCAGGCCAAGAAGGGCCGCTCGGCGGAGATGAACCGCCAATGGCGACTTGGCAAGGCGAGTCACCGGTTGCGGCAACTTGAGATAGCCTGCGATTGATGAAACGGCAGGCTCGTATTGAAACAGCCATTGGAAAGGCGGCTGTTGATCTGCCAGTCCGATCCCGGTGTGGTAGTCCCTCACGTGAAGCAGTTTCAACAGATATTATCTCCTCAAAATCTGAACCTTAACATAGGCAGTATTCAAGTACTAGATGGATCCTATGCGAACAGCAGCAACATAGTATTGCCTTCAAGCAACAGTAGCATAATTGTTTTTTAGAAGTAGTACTACTCCGTGCAACAGTAGCAGCAGTCTTTAGCAGCTCAATGTATGAAACAGCCTCGGGTTTTGACCCTTGTCTCTTCACAAATGTGTTGATTGACTTGACCCGGCGTACGGTAGCATAATTCCTGTTGGCCTTGGCAATACACGGCTGTAACGGCAAAAATTTGATCTCCAACTCGGATTCGACGAATCGCGTTGCCCCGGTGACGCACAGAGAAAACACCAAACCCTAATATCCCTCAAATCTCATCAGCTATAAATCCAGATTAATGAATATGACTCTTACGTATATCCTTCCAAACTGGTTCCATGGTCAATTGCTAACCGCACTTTCCATTGTCCAATGTGACCATTGCCAGGGCGACTTGACTTGGCTTGGCGACTTGCAGAACCCTAACTCGTCTAAATCTGAATATGTTGTTTTGACAGCTCGTCAATGATGTAGATCTTTTCGCTGCAGTCTTTTCTTCATCCTATAAAATTTTCTCGAGGCGTGGGATAGCCACGGAAAACTGCGAACTTCTCGATCTCCGGGGAAGATCCCTCCAAGAACTCAACACCACCGTGCGTAGGCCCCACGGTGGGCGCCAACTGTCGTGGATTTGTCACGGCAGATGTCCTAGTGTGAGGACTTAGTCGTGAGGCCAACGCATATATGTGGTAGCTTGAGAGGGGTTGATCGGGATGAGAGACGCGAGACGGATCAACACACAAGACAAGGGTTTAGACAGCTTCGGGCCCCGGGAAACATCATCCGGTAATAACCCTACATGTTGTTTGTGGCTAGGTCTTATTATCATCACGAGAGAGTTGCCGTAAACCGGCTCTCCTAGTTATGTCTAGCCTTAAGATTATTCCCCCTCTCTTGGGATGCCCTACACCTCCTTATATAAGTTGAAGGGGCGGGTTACATGTAGAGTCCATCTCGGACTAAGACTTAAACTATTCTGACTTCTCTTCATGGGCTTCTTTCTTAACGTCTCGGGCTTATTAACCCCAGGCGACTCTGTCTGCTGGGTTATGACTGTTTGCCGGTTTACCATCTGACTTACCATCTGGCTTAACATCTTCCTGTTTATGATCTGACTTAACATCTGCCGGGTTACCATCTGACTTACCATCTGGCTTATCATCTGTCGGGTTGCCATCTGACTTAACATCTGCCGGTTTATGATCTGACTTAACATCTACCGGGTTACCAATGAAACACCAAGTCCCAGCCGGGTCATACCGCGGGGTATATCCCCGACACAGAGGCTGAAATTTCCACCATGCTTGCTAATTATACTTTTAAGGGTGGAATACCAAGAAACTAGGAGACCCAGGAGTACCAACTATACCATGCTCCATTAAAAGAAACTATGTTAAAATTGCTTTATGTGATTTGGGAGCCGGTGTTAGTGTTATGCATTTCTCTTTATATCGTAGACTTGAATTGAATAAGTTCACCTACTGAAATCTCTTTGCAAATGGCTGATAAATCAATTGCTATACCCATCGGTATTTGTGAGGATGTTCCTGTTGTGGTTGCAAACGTTATTATCTTGTTATTCTTGATATTCCCGAGGACGACAGTATGTCGATCATCCTTGGTAGACCCTTTTTGAATACTGCAGGGGCTGTTACTGATTGCAACAAGGGAAATGTCACTTTTCATGTTAATGGTAATGAGCATACGGTACACTTTCCGAAGAAACAACCTCAAGTGAATAGTATCGATTCTATAGGAAAATTTTCAAATATTGCTATCGGAGGTTTTGAGTTCCCTCTTCCTACTGTCAAAAAGAAATATTACACTCTTGTTGTTGGGGACATGCATATCCCGTTGAGGTAACCTAGTATTATTTGAAAGTTCTCAAGTTTCATGTCATTCAGAAGAAGTTTGTTAATAAGACTTGATCAACCTTGTTAATGGATTCCTTTTGATGGGCATGAGATGGACGAAATTAGAGAACACAATTTTCTGTTCCTACTTTTTACTTTCTGTTATCTAGAATAAATAAAGCAAAACTAGTATTATCCGTCTATTTTCTGAATTATCTGTGCAATAAAAAATGTCCCGAAAATAAAAGTTCTCCAAATGCCCTGAAAATTTAGGATGATTTTTTATAGAATATTTGAGAATTTTTGGCACTGAGAACACACCAGGGGGCTGCACCAGTGGACCACAAGGATGGAGGGCGCGCCCTACCCCCTGGGTGCGCCCCCTGCCTTGTAGGTCCCACGTGGGTCCTCCTCACTTATTGAAGCACCCATCCACTTCATCTTCCTCCAGAAAAAATCATCATGTTGCTCAAACCCATGCTCTAGCTCATCTTGTTGCCATTTTCGATCTCCTTGCGCAAAGCTCCATTTGCAAAACTATTTTGGGGGGTTGTTCTTCGGTATGTGACTCCTCCAATGGTCCAATTAGTTTTTGTTCTAGTGCTTTATTGCAATTTTTTGCTGTTGTGGTGACCTTGTTCTTAAGCTTTCATGACAAATTTATATGGTCCAAAGTAGTTTTGATGCATGATTTAGCCTCTAGACACTTGTAGGAGTAGTTGCTATCAATCTAGTTGAGTTTGGTTCACTTTTATTTTGAATCATTAAAAATTTCAGTGGAAGAAAATGATGAGGAGATTGTTAAGAGGCTCTTCAAGTCGGGGTTCTAAAGAAAATGAAAATTTAGAGAAGAAGAAGCCCAAGTACAACCTTCCTCGCACCGCGGGGGTTCGATCGTGTGAGTGTCCAAGTGATGCATTCTTGAGGGCGGCCGAAATTTATGAGGATTTCTATTATTTGGCTGATAATGCAGGCATCACTGACTTCCTCCACGATAAGTGTGATCAGTACCTCTGTCACGCCCAAGATGCGACCCTATCCTAAAGGAACTCAGAGGTCCCACCAAGGATAGAAGCGCATCTTGAAGACGCTTTTGCAAGGTGGATATCATTACATAATAGTTGGGGATACATTCAAGGCATACAAATGTCGCAAGAATACATCAATACACATGAAAACAACATCCGACTACGGATGAAACATAAACAGAAGCTCAAACGACATCCACCCTGCTAGCCTAGGCTGCCGACCTGGAACCTATCCCCTGATCGAAGAAGAAGCAGAAGAAGAAACTCCAAAACAAGCAAAATCGCTCTCGCGTCATGATCATCGCAAAACATGTACCTGCAACTGGTGTTGTAGTAATCTGTGAGCCACGAGGACTCAGCAATCCCATTACCATGGGTATCAAGACTAGCAACGCTTAATGGGTAAGGAAAGGATAGGTGGTGAGGTTGCAGGAGCGACTAAGCATGTATGGTGGCTAACATACGCCAATAAGGGCGAGAAGAGAAGCAACGGAACGGTCGTGAAACTAGCAATGATCAAGAAGTGATCCTGAACTCCTACTTACGTCAAACATAACCCAAAAACCGTGTTCACTTCCCGGACTCCCCCGAGAAGAGACCATCACGGCTACACACGCGGTTGATGCGTTTTAAATAAGTCAAGTGTCAAGTTCTCTACAACCGGACATTAACAAATTCCCATCTGCCACATAACCGCGGGCACGGCTCTCGAAAGTTTATACCCTGCAGGGGTGTCCCAACTTAGCCCATTATAAGTTCTCACGGTCAATGAAGGATATTCCTTCTCCCGGGAAGACCCGATCAGTCTCGGAATCCTGGTTTACAAGACATTTCGACATTGATAAAACAAGACCAACAAAGCCGCCCGATGTGCCAACAATCCCGATAGGAGCTGCACATATCTCGTTCTCAGGGCAACATCGGATGAGCACTACGTACAACTAAAACCAGACCTCAAGTTTCCCCGAGGGGGCGCTGCAAGTGGCTCTAGTTCGGACCAACACTTAGAGAAGCATTGGCCCGGGGGGGTTAAAATAAAGATGACCCTCAGGAGCGCGACTCCCAAGGGAAAATAAATAGGTGATAGGCAAATGGTAAAACCAAGGTTGGGCCTTGCTGGAGGATTTTTATTCAAAGCGAACTGTCAAGGGGTCCACATAACACCCAACCGTGTTAGGAACGCAAAATCAAGGAACATAACACTGGTATGACGGAAACTAGGGCGGCAAGAGTGGAACAAAACACCAGGCATAAGGCTGAGCCTTCCACCCTTTACCAAGTATATAGATGCATTAATTAAATAAGAGATATTGTGATATCCCAACATAAACATAATCCAACATGGAGCAATCTTCATTTTCACCTGCAACTAGCAACGCTATAAGAGGGGCTGAGCACAAGCGGTAACATAGCCAAACAACGGTTTGCTAGGAAGGGTGAAAAAGGTTAGAGGCTGACATGGCAATTTGGGAGGCTTGAAGAGCAAGTGATAGGTAGCGCAGCATAGCGATAGAACGAAGCAACTAGCATAGCAATGATAGTAATGAGATCCAAGGTGACGATCATCTTGCCTGAAATCCCGCTAGGAATAAGAATGAGTCCATGAAGAAGATGAAGCCACGAAGACGAACGAATCCTCACGATCGCAACGAAACGGGAACTAACGAGAAGGAGCACAACCGGAAAGAAGCAAACAACACGGTAAACACTCAACACATAAACAAGACATGATGCTCAACCAAGTATGATGCATGACAAGGCTACATGAAGCTACTCATGGCAAGAGATGATGCATACAAGAGCAACACATCAAAGCAAGTTTAAATGAGGCCGGAAACAACATATAACAATTCCGGTAAGTCCTCATATGCAAATTTCGAAATTGGTCCAGATCTGAATAAACCTTATGTTCAAGTTATTAAACAGCAAGTTAAGATGCACCAAAATGATCTACACAAGATTCTAGTCAAGTTACATATAAAGTTCGTTTAGTTCGGAGCTACGGCCTAGAAGATATGAGCAAAACAAGTTAAACAAGGCATTGATGCAAAATGCATTCAAACATCAAGCAAACACATTCAAAACAAAGATGAAACATAATATGATGAAACTACATGCAAAACTAAGCAAGTTTCAAATAGACCATGCTCAAAACGGAGCAACGGTACAACACATACACTACAAACAAGATATAACAACAATCTGTCCAAACAGTAACTAGGCATCTTGCAAGCATCAAGAAAATATGCTACAGCACCTTAACATGCAAACAAAAGGCATGAAGATGATGTACAGGTAAAGCATGACAAAACATGAACACTGAGCTATCTCCAGAAATCACTAGAACATGCTCAAAAGGACTTGGCAAGATTGCAAATAATAACAGTTTCACAGACTTGGCAGAAATCACTGGACATGGTAGAAATAACATCAGGTTGCAAAGTTTAGAGCTATCAAACAACATGCTACAGGAACAGATCATAGCAAATAAAGGCATGGAATGATTCTACTAATTGCATAAAACAAAAGTCCCTTACTGATCACGAGCCAAAAAGGCACAGAAGATATGATGGCACCCATGTAAACATAGCAAGGAATATGACAGATTCAGACTTAGCAGAAAAACTGAGCATGGCATAAACAGAATTATGAAGGCATCTTTGCGAGCTCAAATCACTCATCACAAAGCAATTCATGGTATGTGAAGGCATCCAACAGTAAGAAGGCACATTTATGAAGCTAAGAACGGCAAGAGCAAGTTCATAGGGTGCATGGATCACTAGCAAAACAAATGGCAAAACTGAACTTCATGTTAACAGGCTGACAGCAACATTATTTAGCAATTTGAGAGCAAGATAACAACAAGCTACAGCAGGTTATAAATGCAAACAAGGGCATGGATGGAGATAGAATAACATGTCTAACAAAACAACCTTAGTGAACATCTCCAGATTATGCATAGAATGACTAGTAGCAGCATGGCAACATAGCAACAAAATATGACAGACTCAGACTTAGCAGAAATGACTAAGTCACAGAAATCAGCAACATCATGGAGGCTACTTTACATGCTTGTGCTAGTCACCACATAGATCATAAAAATACAAGCCAAGAACCCCTGTACATATGGAATTATTTAGTTCAAAACACATGTAGAGCTCATGCTCATAGGATGCACACACAAAATGCAACAAAAATAACAAATCGGCAAGTTCTGTAAACAGACAGCAGATAACATCATATAGCACTCTTACAACGATGATTAAGGCATCAAGATGAAGTCAAATAAGCATGGCACAATACAAAACTTTGAAGAGCATCTCATGATGAACATTTTGGTATATTATACGCACAAAACGGAGCAACATGCACAAAGTTAGTGCAGGTAAAACATGCACACATAAGATGATTTTTCTGGGACTTGGAAGAAAAATACCCTCACGAAAACGGGATCCAGGTCGGGGGTAGCTCCATCTCTCGTACAGGACAGCCCCGGCGGAAGTCAACGGCGACAAGGAGGGGGCGTGGGACTCCGGCGGGGCTCGGGACGGCCGGGACTGGATAGATCGGGGCATGCGGAACCCATTCCCGGTGATGAGGCGGCTTGGGGCGGCGCGAGCGCGGAGATCGGGGCAGCCATGGATGCTCCTGTGAAGGTGAGAGAGAGAGATGCGTGAGGGAGAGAGAGAACGAGAGAGAGCAGACGGGAGGAGGAGAGATGGCCGGCGGGGCTCGCCTGGACGGTAGCCGGCGGGAGGGACTCCGGCGGTCGCCGGCCGGAGCGACGGGAAACGAGCGGCGCGGGGCTCTGGATCGGGCTCCTCCCGATCTGGAGCTCGGGGCCAGCGGGCACGGAGGCGCGGGGGCGCGGAGCGACGGGCGCGCGGGGCGGCGCGCTGCGGGCTCACGGCGGCGGGCGGACGGGCCACGCGGGGCCGCTGCGGGCTTCGGCGAGCCGCGGAGGAGAGAGAGAGGACCGGTGGTGGCGACGTGGCGGCTCAGGATTGGCCGGGAGCGGCGGCGCGGACATGTCCGGCGGTGGGAGGATTTGTCCGGCGGCGCGAGGTGGAAGGAGGCTAGGGTTTCATCTGCGCGAATTTCGGGGGAGAGGCACATATTTATAGGTAGAGGGAGCTAGGAGTGTCCATGGAGTGCGGTTTTCGCCCACACGATCACGATCGAACGACTGAGAGCATGGAGGGGGTTTAGATGGGCTAGGTGGCTGTGTGAAGAGGTGCTGGGCTGCAAAGAGAAGGGGGTTTCGGGGTTACACGGTTAACCGTTGGGGCGTCAAACGACCTCCAAATGGAATGAAATTTGACGGGCGGTCTACCGGTGATATACCAAGGCCACTAGGCAAATCTCGGCCCATTCGGAGAATATTTTTCTCCCGCTCACGAAACAAGGTCTGAGAGGGGCGACGGGCGCGTGTGGGAGTGTCGGATCGCGAAACGGACAACGGGGAAAAGGACCGGATGCAAGTTTTGAAAACCATGATGATGCAATGCAGATGATGACATGGCAAAATGCAACACGCAAGAAAATGACATGGCAACAACAACAAATAACTGGAAGACACTTGGCGCATCGAATCCGGGGCGTTACAACCTCCTACTCACTAATACCTTCGTGCAAAATTTTCACTTTCATGCTAGGAAATCACCACCCGCGGGTAGAGTTTTATTTATATGATGAGTATAAGGAGATGATGCTTTATGATTTTTGTAAGGTTTGCAAATTGCCTTATGAGGGCAGCGTCAGTGAGCCACGTCCTAGAGATGTGGAAGATTTAATTGATGAAGTTACCGTAGGGGAAGGGAGAGGAGTGTCGGAAGCGAGAGTCGCTAGTTTGCATTTTTCCTCTATTATGCTATTACTCATTATTTGCTGGGAGATGTTTAATTGGTCGTGGGGTCAGTGGAGGCCTTAGTGCTCCTGACCTCGCTATTTTGCACCATGCTTTACTTCGTGATAGAACTTTTAGTTAGGGCGCTATTGTTGCTCGACGGTTGAGTTTAAACCGATCGAGGGGTCCTATCTTTGGAGGTATCTATGCCTCACGCCTTGCTAGACGCTTCGAGATACCTATTAGGCACGATGAATAAGAGGAGATGCTGCTACCGACTAGATACTTAGACTATAACAATATGGTAGCGCATGATTTTATTAGCAATGATAAGGACAAGAGACTCATCTATAACCTGGTATTCAGCCAGAAAACTTGTCAGATTATTAATTTGCCTGCACCTTCTTTGTTCGATATTCATTCAGGCAGGCACCTCGTTTTGCCCGAGGACATTTATGCATACTGGGAGCGGGCGCGATCCCCAGTTCCTGAGCCAGAACCATCACCTGATCCGTATGACGAGTCTATTTATCAGTGGGAGCCACAAGAGCTCGTTAACCAGTGGAACCCCTAGGATCCTCCTGAGTACCTAGGAGAGGTCTACTTTGATCCATGGGCATAGACCAACTTAGGCCAATAGCCTAAGCTTGGGGGAGTATGTATTCCTCACCGACATTACATTCATGTTCGGAGCTATTCAAAAAGATATCTCGTTCTTCTTTTGCTTGTTGGGAGCTTTCTCGTGTAAATAGCTTTTCTCGTTCTTGTTTTACTTTCTTCAGAAAAACAAAACCTAAAAATATCAGTGTGTCTCTTTGAATTTCTTTTTCCTTTCTTTGGGTCGAGAGGAGAAGACCAGGATGAAAATGTTGAGTGGCTCTCATATATATTACTGTTGATCTAACAAAGAGCCCATATTACCTTGTCTTCTCCTTTGAATAAATGTTTGCAGATTCCAACTTAGTCCAATGCACGTGCACTATTACTATTATTCACACCGTTCGGTCGTGCAAGTGAAAGGCAATAATGATGACATATGATGAAATGATTGAGATGAGGAAAAGCTGGTATGAACTCGACCTATTTTGTTTCTGTAATATGATTAGTTCATCGTTCTTGATTCAGCCCATTATGAATGAAACATGTTTGCAATGACAATTAGAGATTATAGTTACTCATGCCATGCTTAATTAGCTAGGAGTTTATAATGGAAGATATCGAGATGATAGGATGGTGTAGTATTATTCGACTGGCTCCTGCCAACATGCTTTTAAAATGGTTGTGATGTAGTATGATAGGATGGTATCCTCCTTTGTATTATTCGACTGGCTCGACTTGGCACATGTTCACACTTGTAGTTGAAACAAAATCAACATGGCATCCATGATATTTATGTTCATGGTGATTTATATCCTACTCATGCTTGCACTCAATGATTGGTTAATTCCAATGCATGTTTATGATTGTTGTCGCTCTCTAGTTGGTCGCTCCTCAATCTTTTGCTAGCCTTCACTTCTATTAAGCACGAATACTGCTTGTGCATCCACTTCCATAAACACAAATTGTTCCATATGATTCCACCATACCTACCTATATGCGGTATTTACCTGCCGTTCCAAGTAAATTTGCATGTGCCAAACTCTAAACCTTCAAATAATAATATGTTTTGTATGCCTGAATCGCTCATGTAGCGACTGGGGGCTGTCAGTATCTTCCATGCTAGGTGGGTTATTCTCACGATGAGTGTTGATTCACTTGTCATTCACAAGAAAGTGACTGGTAATCGGGATGCCCAGTACCATGCTCTAAATCAAAATCAAAATATAACTTCAAGCAAAACTCCCCCAGGATTGTTGTTTGTATGGACGACACCCATTGTTTCGGACCAACCATGGAGTGTGCTTGTTGGTGGAGGGGGAGTAAAAATGTTACCATTCTGTTTAGGAACCGCCTATAATGTATCTAGCATGGAAGATATCGAGATCTCGTGGTTGTTATGTTGACAATGAAAGCATACTTCTCAAAATATTATTCATCTCTATTTCGAAAAGCTCGAGCTCTAGCACCACTTCAAATCCCTGCTTCCCTCTGCGAAGGGCATATCTATTTACTTTTATTGCTGAGTCAATATCCTCTTATAAAAAGCACCAGTTAGAGAGCACCACTGTCATTTGTATGAATTGTTATTAATTGATGTTGAGTATGGCTGTGACTCGATCTCTTTTACCATGAATTACAATGTCTAGTCAGTCGTTGATCTTCAGGGATGCTCTGCATTTATGTTTTCGGTCTCAGAAAGGGCTAGCGAGATACCATCTTGTTATATCATATCATGATTGTTTTGAAAAAGTGTTGTCATCCGAATTTTTTTATTATTGCTCGCTAGTTGATTATGCCATTGATATGAGTAAATGCGAGACCTAAATGTTAGTGTGAATATGGTTAGTTCGTAATCTTGCTGAAAACCTGAATGTTAGCTTTACATATTTGCAACAACAAGATCAAACAGAGTTAATAAAAAAATTCTTTATCACTTTCAGTTTGTCAGCTGAACTGCTTGAGGACAAGCAATGGGTTAAGCTTGGGGCAATTGATACGTCTCCATCGTATCTACTTTTCCAAACTCTTTTGCCCTTGTTTTGGACTCTAAGTTGCATGATTTGAATGGAACTAACCCGAACTGACGCTGTTTTAGCAGAATTGCCTTGGTGTTATTTTTGTGCAGAAATAAAAGTTCTCGGAATGACCTGAAAATTTACGGAGAATATTTTTGGAATAAATAAAAAATATTGGCAAACGAATCAACTAGAGGGGACCCACCTGTTGTCCACAAGGGTGGAGGGCGCGCCCCCCTACCTTGTGGGTCCCCTGGATCTCCACCGACCTCAACTCCAACTCTATATATTCACGTTCGGGGAGAAAAAATCAGAGAGAAGGATTCATCGCGTTTTACCATACGGAGCCATCGTCGCCTCCTGTTCTTCATTTAGAAGGGCAGATCCGGAGTCCGTTCGGGGCTCCAAAGAGGGGGGTTCGTCGCCATCATCATCGGCAACCTTCCTCCATCACCAATTTCATGATGCTCGTCGTCGTGCGTGAGTAATTCCATCGTAGGCTTGCTGGACGGTGATGGGTTGGATGAGATTTATCATGTAATTGAGTTAGTTTTGTTAGGGTTTGATCCCTAGTATCCACTATGTTCTAAGATTGATGTTGCTATGACTTTGCTATGCTTAATGCTTGTCACTCACTGGTGCGCGTCGGTCCTAAACTAACGGTTTAAAACCCCTTTCCGCGACAGCATCTGGAACCGTCTCCAAGTGAGTGTGGGCGATAGGGGGGTCCTTCACACACGACCCAGAAACCGTTGGGGATATGCCCTCCTGGCACACACGTTCGGCAAAATGAGGTCTTGTGCGACCGGCGAGCGCTCAAATATGGAAATACGTACAGTACAGATAAAAAATACAATTATACGGTGAAATTGTTTCCGGTCGCAAGTACATCCCACACAGTCAGTCCCCGCTAAACGTTTCCGTTCGTATGCACATCCCACACAGTCGCTCCAAGGAAAATGTTTCCGTTCACAGGTACATCACACACAATTTTTCCCGTTAAATCGTTTGTGATAGCGTTGCCATTGCACACGATATTAATAATTTTATCGTTTGCGTTATTGAATGCATCACACACGGTGCGTAGAAAGAAACTGTGTGGCAAAGGTTGTCCATCCCTCACACTTTTTGTGTGATAAACGTTTGCGCAACGTGGCCTAACGCAAACAGTTTTCAAGAGAAAGTCGTGTGTGCAGTGGAGATTGATCACACACGTAGTGGATCCTAGAAACGTTTCTGATCTCCATGTATATCGCAGACGTTTCGCTTTCGCAAACCGTGTGCAGTGTAATCCCTATTTAATCCATAATTAATCCAATTAATCCCTAATTTAAAAATCACATGTTATGAATTTGAAAGTAGGCAATCACTTATTTCATATCCAACCATGTTTATTACAAATATAGGTTCAACCACGAATCCATAATTCAATGCACATGTACATATACTGAAGAACTACAAAAGCACCAAGTAAAGAATGATGAACCATAGTTGTACTAAAGACTGTAAAGAGAGAGGCAAAAGACATTCTGGTTGCTGGAGAAGGTGAAGCGGAATGCCCATATTGTGCCCTCCTCCATGCGTAAGGCGCGCACGACTCTAGGCCAACCCCTTGTGATGGCTGCCCGTCCATCCTTCACTGTCTTCATTAGGACTTCTCGATGCCCATTGTAGTCTGGATGAAATACTTTAACCTTCATTGCGTGTCCACCAATCATGTACTTTGCGAGGTAATCTTGAGTGAACTACTTCGGGAACCACTGGGAACGAAAAAGATTCAGACATTGTTGTCTAACAACTCATTATGGGCAGTAAAAAGAGAAGGCTGCAGAGTTTGTAGTTACCATCCTACAGCTCACTGTTGTGTTGGATAGAGCATAAACAAATAATTTGCTTGCCACCATTCGTATCTTTTTGCTAATAATCCTTATCAGTTTCCTCACTTGATGCTTGTTCATCAATATCTCATTGCCCCATACGCAAAAAGGGTCGATGCATGGATCCTTGCCAAGGGCATATGTACCTACAAGCAACAAGTCAATATTAGAAGCTAACTAGTGTCCAGGCCTAGATCTATATGCACTACATTATGGAACGACGGGGGGAGTACAAGCCGAGGGATGAAGCTAACCTCGGCGGAAAATGGTGGCCACTCCCGTTGTTGTCCTGCATAAGTAGTGGAAAGGCATGATAAGTACAGGAATCTTAACATCAAACAAATATAGCAAAGGTAAACAACATCATCTCCAAATGATAACTTGAATGTGTTGATTTCAGCATGTTGTTAAACCAGATATAAAATGGAAGGCAATGTTACCGACAGCAGGCTTAACAGCCATCAAATATTGCAATTCAAACTGGTATTGTTGAAAATGAATAGAACGTAGGTAATGCTTAAACATCACACTGGATAAATGTGTAAAACTGAAATAAAGGGCATGTGTTAACTACACCAGGAATAACTGGAACCAAATATAGCCGCTCAAACTGGTATTGATGTAATCGAGCGGCATAGTTCCGACTTGCACATAATGAACCACACATTGTGAATGACTGAAATAAACAAGGCATAAATGACCAGTATAAAAACCAAATATAGCCATTGAAAACTAGACAGAGTCTCACTGCAACCAACCTAACAAGCAAATACAGATAAACAGGGCATATGCTTGAAAGCTGGACAAATGCTCACTGCAACCAACCTAACAAGCAGATAAAGATAAACAAGGCATCTGCTTGATAACTAGAGAAATGCTAAAAAAAGCAACCTAACAACCAAATATAGATAAACAAGGCATCTGCTTGATAACTGGACAAATGCTAAAAAAGCAACCTAACAACCAAATACAGGTAAACAAGGCATCTGCTTGATAACTGGACAAATACTCACTGCAACCAAACTAAGAACCAAATACAGATAAACAAGGCATCTGCTCGATAACTGAAAAAATGCTCACTCCAACCAACCTAACAACCAAATACAGATAAACAAGGCATCTACTCACAATAAACAACCAAATATAGCCATTCGTGAAACTAAAGTGGACAATTCATACTTAAACATCACATAGACCTATTGAACAATACATTTTTGCATAACTGAAATAATTAAACACGGCACAGTTAAAGCACTGCACGCCAAATGCTACTACAACAAAGGATACGGGTTGGCAAGCTAGAAAAGGTAATATTTGCTGATAGAATGTTGCCTCACATTTCATGGACGGGATCCTTCCAGTTGGAAGAGCACAGACCCATGGTGCACTCTCTCATGTCACAGATGGGTTGTTTCACCTTGGAAGAACCTTCGTGGGTGCCCTCCTCCTGGTCGTGGTCGATGAGATCTGACTTGGCAATTGAGGATCCCAAGCCGCCGCCGTAGAATGTGTCCCTCAGAAGTGACAAAATGGGCTCGATGCCGTATAAAGCTCGCAAATTCTTGACCGCTTGGCGGAGGAGATCAGCGGCAGGGCCGTTGAAGAGATCGACGGCGGTTGAACTAGAGGGGTTGGGGATGGACCACTTAACCTGTGACATGGCCCGCGTGAAGCCGCCGGTGTGGACGAGCATGATGTCGTAGCCAGCTTTCCTGAGATACAGTAATACGCTAGACCGCTGACATTAAGCCTTCGGCATGGCAATGTAGTGAACGTCTTCACCGGCTTCCGCGGTGACGTGTTGCTTCGGGATCGACAGGTCGGGGCGAACGGCAGCCACCTCGCCAACGTCCGCCGGAGAGGCCATGATAAACCTCTTCTTGGTTGAACGCTCGTCGGGCTCCCCGGGATACTTGGTCGAGCTTAGGCTGTGACATTCTGGAGCAGGGGATGTGGATCTGGCGGGGAGGGACACGGCAGGCCTCATCTAAAAACTCAGGGGAGTGGGGCGACGGTATGGGAATCGCTGGATAACCTGAACTTTGTTATCTAAGCTAGGAGGAACGGGCAGACCAGCAGGGTTGGCGGCGGCGCGGCGGCGGCCGCGAGCTAGGGTTCAAGGGGGGGAGGGGGCGGGTGGGGCACTATGGAGGGGGGTGTTTGAGGATACGCCGCGCTACTGAAGTTTTTAGTAATGGTGGGTGGAGATGGTGGTGGGCGAGGGAGGGCGACGGTTCAAATGCCTCGGCTACTGCAATTTTACTATAAGGTCGGTGCTGGAGGAGTGTGGGCGACGGTTGAAGTACGACGGCTACTAAAATTTGGGTAAAGGAATTGATGCGGGGCGGCAGTGCCCAAGATCGTGCACGGTCCAATAACAATATGCGTGTATGATAATATGGAGAAGTGGCGCGGATCCTTCGATTTTTGCAACGCTCAAGGCGGGTAGTTTGTTTTTTATATTTCTAGCTAGGTGGTCTATCGCACACGGTTCATCCTAATTTCCAAATAAACTTACCCTCCTTTAGCTTCCACATGTGGTGGTTTTACAGCGCACTTGCATCGCACACGGTTAAGCCAGTACCTCCACCCTTTGCTCGCGCTTGCGCGGTCGTGGTGATTTCAGCGCACTTGCATCGCACACGGTTGAGCGAGTACCTCCACCCTTTGCTCGCGCTTGCGCGGTAGTGGTGATTTCAGCGCACTTGCATCGCACACATTGAGCCAGTACCTCCACCCTTTGCTCGCGCTTGCACGGTCGTGGTGATTTCAGCGCACTTGCATCGCACATGGTTGAGCTAGTACCTCCACCTTAATTTGCTCGCGCTTGCGGTCGTGGTGATTCACATCACACTTGTATCGCACACGGTTAAGATATTATACCCCGTGTCCGTTGAGGATCATCAGAGTCTTTGCAGCAAAAAATAACGTTAGGGAGGATCAAAAGACAACCACACCAGCATGTGGCCCAAATATATATGAGTGAAAAGGGTGGTCTGTGATGTTCAAAATTCCAATGCACAACTTTGACCCCACGGGCCCACGGTTGGGCGCGTCATTGAAGATCCATGAGAGGGGCCAGAAGTCAAGAACCACCTAGAAGTGGCCAAATATATGTACAAATATTGCGGATGTTTAAAACTTCAAATACACAATGCATAACTTTGGTGGCACCTGCCTCGCAAACCCGAAAGCACCCTAACAACCACCTAGCTAGGATATATATAATGACATAATGTCGTACCTAGCTAGGATACTTGGCCCACCACCTCCCACTTCGGGTCAGCGGGCGGATGCACGTAATGATCGATACTTTGGTCATACATGCATGTCGCCATGACCTACCATAAGGCGGACCAATGAATCTTTCGTTTGGTCAAATGACAGTTGTTGTTGTCGATAAACTGCTTGGGCCAATAGACCGAACCATCATAAACATCGCACGAGAGGGACCACAAAACCAGCACCTCTTGCATGCGGCCCAAAATGATGTACGTTGGGAAGGGGTGATGTGTGTTTTCAATATAGAATGATGTACAATTTAGATGTGGTGCCTACCTCTCGATACAGACAACAACCATGAAGGCAAGGTAGTTAAGGACGAGATACGTACACAGGGTTTGATGTAGGTCGAACCCAGCAATCCAAGGTAGTTAAGGACGAGATACGTACACAGGGTTTGATGTAGGTCGAACCCAGCAATCCGAGCATCTGGGAGCGAATCCTGACAACGCATGAGCTCGGGCTTTGGTTGACCGACATTTGACGGTGACCGGCCCTATCATGAACTAGGAGGAATCCATTCATGGCCAACACATACCCCTCATTATCGGTAAAGGGATGATATATAAACACTCGACAGATATCAGTGTCGTCACAAAAAAACACACAAGGGAGACGTGGTCGATCAGAAGACCCCGTATACACTACATGCGGCCCGAAAATATGTATGGGTACGATGGTGTGTGATGTGTTTAAATCCCAAATGCAAAACTTCCATGGGCCACGCCAAGTACATTACAAACCAAACACCATACCCAACTCCAAGCCTGGTTCAATACCTATGATGTCAGTTTCCCAACTTCGAGGCAGTAGCAGGGGCCCACGCATGCGCTCAAACTTTATTTTGTCTAGCATGGGACATATATATATATATATATATCTATACATCCATACACATATATAGTGTGTGAATAACTATGAAAGTTGCTCGTTGGATGAAGCCAATCCGACGGTATAGAGATGGCAAATCCAAGCACTACTGGCCATTGGATATCATCTACATTCCACCAGATTCTGCCACATGTACAATCTAGAAGACTCCATGGTTGAACTTAAGCATAATGCACAAACCTCAAAACACAAGCACTTCTACTTTGTTCTCTAGAATTTTTCATATCTTAATTTCCCAAACCTTTTTTCTAAATGAATTGTCACTTTTTGTTTTTAACTTTACAATGCACAATTCCATGAATCTTAAAATAGTTTTTTTTACAAAACTAATTGGTTTTGGATGAGATGAACTATAAGAATTAAACGAACATCTACATCATGCATATCTGGGAGAAGAGGCGGGAAATCGATGAGAGGAGTGGCGAGAAACGGTAGCCTGTTTTGAATGAAAACCTACTAGTAGAGAAGGAAGCGTGAGCTACACGACGCATGCGTACAGTGCTTACCCATGTACTGCATGTGCTGTCGAAAGGGCTCAGAGTTGCCGTTCGATCTGGGAGCATCCAACAGTGCACACGTATGATCCGTGGGGTTTGGGTTCTGGCCAGTCAGAACGCAGGACTCAGATCGCGCGCCTAGCGGTTGGGATATCATACGGAAACCAACATTCGGTGGAAACCGGTGAAAACCACGAGAAAAAGATGTTTTGAAGTTTCAAAAAATTTCCAAAAAAATGCGGGATGTTAAGAGGATGATGTTTTATTGGCACACAAAATTTTAAGTTGAAACACATTAAGAGATGTGAGCTATGAAAAAGACAAAATTAGTGTTGAATAGTGCCGAATAGTAATGTCACTATTCAGGGCGGAATTTGTCTTTTTTATAGCTCACATCTCGTAATGTTTCTCAACTTGAAATTTTGTGTCGCAATAAAACATCACCTTCTTAACAACCCACAATTTTTTCAGATTTTTATGAAACTTTAAAATATGGTTTCACGAAGTTTTCATTGAATATCGGCTTTCGTGAGTGAACCGTGTGCTATTTGAAAACATTTCGTGAGAAGAATCTCGGTTTTTAAATCCCCGTAAATCCAAAACTAAGCTGAAAATCGTGAAACCTGCCATGGTGTCACGACATCGCACTTATATGTCGAGGAATTTTTTTCGTCCATTGTGGCGCAAGTTTTATTACAAGCCTCTTACAAACCGGAGCTTCTCTCAAAGAAGCCTCGTGGTTCCGATAGGGAAACGTGTCCCCCTTGTGGGCGAAACGTAATCACTGCCTCTTTTCACCTTGTATTTTCTTCTACGGGCAACATGGAATGACAGGATATCCGTGCTGAAATTTAAACTTATTCAGGGTTCGTTTGGCCTTTTTATACACTAATTGATTTCCCTAGGCATTTAATGTCCATAATTCAAATCTGAACTACAAATACATGCTCCAGTTCACCAAAATGGCTAGAAAAATTATACATGTGTCCTTGGGTGCATGTTTAGGTCCCATGCCAGGAATGGGAACGAATTACAACCGTACTGGTGTCATGGCTCGTACTCAAACATTTTGAATCTTGGTTTTTAAGTCCCCATAAATCCTAAACTCACCAAAAAGTCATCAAAGGTGGCATGGTGTCACGTCATGGCACATATATGTCGTGGTAAAAACATTGTCCAATTTGGGCCAAGCTTTATTACAAACCTCTTACAAAAACTGGAGCTTCTCTCAAAGAAGCCTCGTGGTTCTGATAGGGAAACGTGTTCCCCTTGTGGGCGAAACGTAATCACTGCCTCTTTTCGCCTTGTATTTTCTTCCACGGGCAACATGGAACCACGGGATATCCGTGCTGAAATTTAAACTTATTCAGGGTTCGTTTGGCCTTTTTATACACTAATTGAGTTTCCTAGGCATTTAATGTCCATAATTCAAATCTGAACTACAAATACATGCTCCAGTTCACCAAAATGGCTAGAAAAATTATACATGTGTCCTTGGGTGCATGTTTAGGTCTCATGCCAGGAATGGGAACGAATTACAACCGTACCGGTGTCCTGGCTCTTCCTCAAACATTTCGAATCTCGGTTTTTAAGTCCCCATAAATCCTAAACTCACCAGAAAGTCATCAAAGGTGGCAAGGTGTCATGTCATGGCACATATATGTCGTGGTAAAAACATTGCCAATTTGGGCCAAGCTTTATTACAAACCTCTTACAAACCGGAGCCTGTCGCAAGAACCCTCGTGGTTTCGATAGGGAAACGTGTCCCCTTGTGGGCCAAACGATAATCACTCCCTCTTCTAGCCTCGTATTTTCTTCTACACGCGACACGGAACAACTGGAGATTCGCGCTGAACTTTGAAATTATTCAGGGTTCGTTTGACCTTTTTTATTCATTAATTGAGTTTTCTAGGCATTTAATGTCCATCATTCAAATCCGAACTACAAATACATGCTCCAGTGCACCAAAATGGCTAGAAAAAACGTACATGTTTCCTTGGGGTGCATGTTTAGGTCCCATGGAACGAATGGGAACGAATTCAACCGTCTCGCCGTCCTGGCCTGGCCACAAACATTGCGAATCTCGGTTTTTAAATGTCTGTAAATCCAAAACTCACCAGGAAATCATGAAACATGGCATGGTGTCACTACATGGTATATATAATTGTCCAATTTGGGCGAAGCTATATAAGCCTTTTACAAACCGGAGCCTGTCGCAACCCTCGTGGTTCCGGTAGGGAAACATGCCCCTCTTGTGGGCGAAACGATAATCGATGCGCCTTGAACTTTGTTTTCTACAGGCAACATAGAATAACAGGAGTGTCGGGCTGAAATTTGAAACTGTTCAGGGTTCGTTTGGCCATTGTATATATATTACTAATTACTAAGTTTTCTATGCATTTAATGTAGTCCATAATTCAAATTTGAACTACAACCACATGCTCCAGTGAAGCAAAATGGGTGGGAAATCGTACATGTGTCATTGGGTGCATGTTTAGGTCTCGTTTAAGGAATGAGAATGAATTACAAACTTGTCGTCGTCCTGAAACAATGAGAATCTCGGTTTTTAAATCCCAGTAAATAAAAAAGTCACCCAAAAAACATGAAACTTGGCATGGTTTCATGACATGGCACATATATGCCGTGGTAAAAAAAATCGTCCAGTTTGAGAAGAGGCGCACACATTAGTAGCCAACGAAGTCCTTTTTGAAACAAAAAGCTGACACGTTAATATCGCAAACGGTTGTATTATATTTACCGTCTTGAAATTTAACCATACTCGGTGGCGTGCGTGCAGCTGTTTGATTAGACGGGACAAGCGCGAGAAGTCCACCGTGCAGGATCGACGGGACGCGTGCGAGCAGTCCGCCGCGCAGGCTCGACGGGACGCGTGCATCCTGTCCACCTCGCAGGCTCGACGGGACACATGCGAGCAGCAAGGCCGCCCATGCTCACCGGGAAGCGAGCTCTTTGACCTCCATGCACCAGCCGCCGCCCGCCTCGCTCACAACTTCTCCATTAATGGGTTAATTAAAGCACCTGGACGGAGGGTGTTTGCTTGTGATCCCATGGCAGTATTTGCTATGTTTGTGTTTTCAACTAGTATTCCGCCCTAATTTAAATTGCCACATAGGGTAACGGATAATACGACCACAAATAAAATGGTAACAGATAATATGACAACAAATTTACAATGTCGCACGTAATAATTGTCTTACATATTCTGGATAATTTAAAATGCCACATGCGGCAAAGCCCGGAAGACACGGGGGCAAGAGAAGAAGGAAATTGCAGACAACGATCTGGGTCGCTACTGTCTCTACTCGTCGATGGATCGCCGGGCGGCGAAATCCTGCAGCTCCTTCTTCAATTCCTCACGACTTTGCTTGAAAGCAGCCACGGATTCCTCCACCTCCTGCTTGCGCTCGATCCGGAGCTTCCTCAAGCCACCCATCAGTTCCTCGACGACCGCTTTCAGTGTCATCTCCGAGGCACTGCTCTGCTCATGCAGCATCTTCCAGCCGGTGGCCTCCTCCTCCTTCTCGGCGACCAACTTGAGGAGCTTCGCATTGTCATCCATGAGTTGCTCGACGAGGCCGGTCGCCTTGTCAACCGAGGCATCGCTGATCTTGAGCAGCTTCATCAAGCCGTCGACCAGCTCCTGCTGCGTAGTGACGCCAGCGAGAATGTCGTCGTCGCCGGTGAAGGACTTCAGGAACGCCAGCTCGTCGTGATGGCCGACGCCCCGAATGCGCTTGTGAGAGCCCTCGCGTGTCTGTGAGAGCTCGTTCGAGGGCTCCGCGGCGCGCCGGGACATCTCTGTTGCGGCTCCAGCTTCGCGGCGGGACCTCTCTAGTGCTTCCTCGGCCTTGGTCTTTGCTGCCTAGTTATATGTCCACCCTAAACTCCTCCTACCGGTCAAGGCGGAATGACTTGACAGAGAAAACCAGTTTTGTGGGTGATGATGAGAGGAACTGTGAAGTAATTTTCGAGTGGGTAGTTTTTATAGCCCGGTGCTAAGTGTGAACACATATTAGTTTGATAGGTGTGAACAGATTTGCAATTATACTTATTGCGTTGTAATCAGCAATGTGACGAGAAATAAGGTCAAATTTTATTGATGGCAGAAGGTTGACCACGTGGTTGCTCGCCGTTGAGGCGGCCGCGGCGTGCTCTGCTCTGGCGTCCCTGCGCGCGCTCTGCTCGCCGTTGAGGCAAAGTTACAATGGCAACTGTTAATAATTCTTAATAATTGTCTTACATATTCAGGATAATTTAAAATGCCAAATGCGGCAAGGCCCAGAACACTCACGACCTACATATGCATACAATTATAATAAAATATAAGCTAAAAGGCTGAGCTGGCAGCCTTCCGACGATGGTCTTCTCGGACTCCAGGATCAGCATAGCACCCTTGCGGCCGTTCACTCCGAGTGTCCCGACCCGCCTCCGCCTACGGAGCTGCTGGCGCTGGGAGGCTCTTGGGGCTGATGGGCCTCTTCCAGAAGAGCTTGACAGCGTGCAATCGCGCGCATGAAAACTCCGTGGAACCGCTCCATTTCCATGTCTTTGGCCTGGTAGCAAATTCCGTCGATCACCTGCATCCTCAAGATATCACGTTGGCGATGTTCTACTTCGTCGGGGACGTCAACTCCGCCAAGGATGCGCTCGAGCCTGGCCACCACATCATCGGGATCGAGGTTGACACGGCCGCCCCGGGCATGATGAAGCCGTAGGCTGCCTTTCTCTTGACTGAATCACAGAGGTCCTCTGCCCATTCCTTGCGGGGCATCAGGCTCTCGATGAGCTCTGGTGACGGTGGCTCTTCAAGTGGGTCGTCGATCATGCCGCCGAGCAGCTCTGGATCTTTTGCACGGTGGATGGCAAACTGCTCATCACACCTCCTCTGCAATATGTCGATTGTGCTCCCAAGGACTATGACGCCGATATCGCTGCCGATGGGCCATGGTGCCTGCACCGGCCGATGAAGCTCTTGCTCCCCGACCTGCTCCGGCTCGTTCTCCTCGCCGAAGATGTAACGCAGGTAGGCGTCGACGTTGAAGCTTTGGTCGTTGACTGGCATGCTTGGAATAACTAATGGTAGATGGGTGAGGACTAGATCTTCGCAGAGTGTCCCGGCGGTGCGTTGTCGCCTGGGTTATATGCAGCAAGCCATTAGCTGGTGGCGGGAAACCAGTGAGGGAATAGGCGTGGATTTTACAATTCATCCATGTGGAGCGCGGGAAGCATTCGCTGGAGCGTGGAAGCATTCGCTAGAGCGCGGGAAGACTAAGTTGAGCACACACACAACCCAAATACCGTATCCGGTGCCACGTGTTATTTATCACACAAGTGTTAACATAAGGAAACGTATGTGTAACTTACTAATCATCACACACGAGTACTTGCAGACGCATCGTCTGCGATATTCCTAGCCACCGCAAGCAACTAGTTTGCATATTTCAAAGTTTTTTGTACACACAGAATCGCACACGAACTAACTGTATTAACCGTCTGTGTTGTAATTTCTCATCGCAAACAGTTCATCCGATTCGGCCGTTTGCAACATATCACACACATCTTGTTAAGTTGAACCATTTCTATTGCGTTCGCTAATCGAAAACAGTTCGTCCGAGTGAACCGTATGCCCTATATCACACAAACCTTGATCTGGCTAATCGTTTATGTTGCACTCCTTAATAGCAAACGGTTCATCGGGGCGACCTGTATGTCGTATATCGCACACACATTGATATGGCTGCCTGTTTCTGTTGTTCTGCCTCATCGCAAACAGTTCGAACGGGTTAACTATGTGGCCTGAATCGCACACGCAACTAAAATCTGAACCGTGTTTGATGCATCCTCCATCACAAACGTTTTGCATCATTTCTGACAGTTTTCATACAGCACCGTTTGCGATTATTGCATCACACACAGTTTCTCGAAGGGTCTCTGATCGTAGTGTCGCGTTAGCAGCATCCTGCAGCAGTGACTAGGGCCCGAGTGGCATGATTTCAGATCTGAACCTATTATGTTTTCATGAATGTATTTGTGTTCTTGATCCTATCTTGCAAGTTGTAGACACCTATTATGAGTTATGATCCGCATACCCCAAGGTGAAAATAATTGGGATTCTTTCCGGTGATTACCGTAGTTTGAGGAGTTCATGTATTCACTAAGTGCTAATGCTTTGGTCCGGTTTTCTATTAAAAGGAGGCCTTAATATGCCTTAGTTTCCATTAGGCCCCGCTACCATGGGAGGGTAGGACAAAAGATGTCAGATACGTCTCCAACGTATCTATAATTTATGAAGTATTCATGCCATGTTTATAACAATTCTATATGATTTTGGTTGATTTGATTAGAACTAACCCAGACTGACGTTGTTTTCAGCAGAACTGCCGTGGTGTTGTTTTTGTGCAGAAATAAAAGTTCTCAGAGTGGGCTGAAAATTTACGGAGAATATTTTTGGAAAATATAAAAAATACTGGAGCAAAAAGATATCAGAGGGGAGTCCCGGGACCACCACAAGGGTGGGGGCGCCCCCCCCCAGTAGGGTGCGCCTCCGTCCTTGTCGTCGCCTCGTGGGTCCCCTTGACTTGTCCTCGACGCCAAACACTCCTATAAATCCCAAAAACTCCAGAACGAAACCTAGATCAGGAGTTCTGCCGCCGTAAGCCTCTGTAGCCACAAAAACCAATCTAGGCCCTCTCTGGCACCCTGCTGGAGGGGGCCAACATCATCGGAGGCCGTGGAGGAGGAAGCCGGAGTTGTCACCATCGCCATGGAGGCCAAGGACCAGAGGGAGAACCTTTCCCCATCTAAGGGGAAGGTCATGGAGGAGGAAGCACAAAGGGGAGAACCGCTCCCCTTCTCTCTTGGTGGCACCGATGTGCCATCGGGAGAATCATCGCCGCGGTGATCGTCTTCATCAACATCACCTTCATCATCACCATCCTCATCTCTTTTACGAGGTCCACTCTCCCGCACCCCGCTGTAATCCCCTACTTGGACATGATGCTTTATGCCACATATTATGATCCAATGATGTGTTGCCATCCTATGATGTTTTGAGTAGATTTCTTTTGTCTTTTGGTTGATTGATGATCTAGATTGGTTTGAGTTGTATGTTTTATTTTGGTGCTGTCCTATGGTGCCTTCCGTGCCATGCACACGTGAAGGATTCCCACTGTAGGGTGTTGCAATACGTTCATGATTCGCTTATAGTGGGTTGCTAGAGTGACAGAAGCTAAAACTCAAGTAAGGGGGTTGTTGCGTATGGGATAAAGGGGACTTGATGCTTTAATGCTATGCTAGGGTTTTACCTTATTGATCTTTAGTAGTTGCGGATGCTTGCTAGTGTTCCAATCATAAGTGCATATGATCCAAGAAGAGAGAGTATGTTAGCTTATGCCTCTCCCTCATATAAAATTGCAATGACGACTACCGATCTTGTTAACAATTGCCTAGGACAATTTCGCACACCGATCCATCATTATTCCACACTCGCTATTTATAATATATAGTAATATATTCTAACTTTATATTAACATCACCTACTTTTATATTTTAGTTCTCCGATATCATGCAAAGTTATCCTCCTCATACTCACAAGTAGTTTTATTTCTCGTTTCTAGTTGGAAGCAAACGCTCGGTGTACGTAGAGTCGTATCAGTGGCAGATAGGACTTGAGAGAATATTGATCTTACCTTTAGCTCCTTGTGGGTTCGAAACTCCATACTTATCACTTCCACCCTTGGGAAAGTGCTACGATGATTCCTTGCACTTGAGGATTATCAATGTCATGCAAGTTCTTTTCCCTAAGCATGTATGACTATATTCGGAATACATGCCTACATTATATTGATGAATTGGAGCTAGTTGTGTGTCACCCTAGGTTAGAACTGTTGCATGATGAATGCCATCTGACATAATTATCCATCATTGATACATTGCCTACGAGCTTTTCACATATTGATCTTTGCTATGTTGTACGAGCTTTTCACATATTGATCTTTGCTATGTTGCTTTGCCGTTGCCACTTTTACAATTGCTACAAAACTGTTACTGTTACTTTTGCCACCGTTACCGTTACTTCCATACTACTTTGCTACTAAATACTCTGTTGCAGATACTAAGTCTTTTAGGTGTGGTTGAATTGACAAATCAGCTGCTAATACTTGAGAATATTCTTTGACTCCCCTTGTGTTGAATCAATAAATTTGGGTTGAATACTCTACCCTCGAAAACTGTTGCGGTCCCCTATACTTGTTGGTTATCAAATAGCGTGTGCAATAGTTATCCTGTAAGACACTGGTACGACAGTCTGACATTTCGTAATCCTATCTGACACTCGTACGATGATTAGCTAATCTTTTTTAATTATATATCGCATACGGTTCGGGAGAAGTGAATGTGTGTGATTGTATGCTTATCATACACGTTCTATAATCATGAACTGTTTATGATGAGGCGCGCATCATAAACGTAGCACCACAAAATACCGACTGCGATGGTAATGCGAGCACAAACAAGTAGCAAGGATGGAGCATTTGGGATGTTCGACATATCACAAAAAGTTATCTGAAGACTCGCGTTTGGGATAGATGCCGGCATCGCATACACTTAGTTATGCAAAAAATATGCATTGCTACTCCCTATCCCCAACAGTTTCTGGGTCGTGTGGGAAGGACCCCCCATATCGCATACAGGCAAGGCGATGGTTTAAAATTTCATCGCAGAAAGGGGTTAAAAAAAATTTGTATACCAGCTTCCACTTCTTCCTCGCTCATAGAGTCATAGTTGTCGTCATTGTTGGCGATCATGGTGTGCCGATTAGGGCACTCAAATGTCTTGTGGCCTCGGCCTTGACATGTGAAGCATTTGATGGAACTCGTCTTAACGGTCTCATCCATTGGAGTAGTTGATGATGAAGCTCTCGCTTGATACTGCTCTGCAAATTGTTTAGATTGTCCTAATTTTTTTAGAATTTTTGAAGTACAGAAGTATATGAAAGTTCCAGATTGCTACAGACTATCCTGTTCTTGACAGATTCTGTTTTCTATGTGTTGTTCGTTTATTTTGATGAATCTATGGGTTGTATCGGGGGGTATGAACCATGGTGGAGTTGGAATACAGTAGATATAATGCTAATATGAAATTGGAATGAGTTTATAACAGTACCTAAAGGTAGTGATTTGTTTTATTATACTAACAGATCTCACAAGGTTTTTGTTAAGTTTTGTGTGGATGAAGTGTTCAAAGAATGAGGAGTTATCGATATGAGAAGAATAAGGAGAGGCAAGAGTTCAAGCTTGGGGATGCCCAAGGCACCCCAAGTAAATATTTCAAGGATACTCAAGCATCTAATCTTGGGGATGCCCCGGTTGGCATCCCATCTTTCTTCTTCAACAATTATCGGTATACCTCAGTTTTTGTTTTGTTCACATGATATGCATCTTTTGTGTTCATTTATCTTTTCTTTTCCTTTATGCTCCATGCTAGTGTGAGATAGCCCTTCATTGATTTGTAGAATGCTCTTTGTGCTTCACTTAAATATTTTGAGTATGCCTTTATAGAATGCTCTTTATGCTTCACTTAAATCTTTTGAGTATGTCTTTGTAGAATGCTCTATGAACTTCACTTATATCTTTCAGAGTATGAATAAAATTATCATTCAAAGTGGGCTTGCAAGAGTGTCAACGCCAGGCAATGATCCCATTATTTTGGAGGGTGTTGAATCTTATAATATTTATGAAAGTGGATTTGGAGAGGTCATGACTTTATTTAATAATGATTCCACTATTTCGGAAGAGGTTCCAATTGATTATGAGAACAAATTTGCTATCTATGATGATTATTGTGATGACATGTATGCTATAAAGAATAATCATAACCATGAAACTTGTCATCTTGATTTTAATTTTCAATTGGATTATGCCTCACATGATAGTTATTTTGTTGAGTTTGCTCCCACTACTATTCATGAGAATAAATTTGCTTATGTGGAGAGTAGTAAAATGTCTATGCTTGTGGATCATGAAAAGAATGCTTTGTGTCATAGCTATATTGTTGATTTCATTCATGATGCTACTGAAAATTATTATGAGGGAGGAATTTATGCTTGTAGGAGTTGCAATAATATCAAGTTTCCTCTCTATGTGTTCAAAATCTTGAAGTTATGCTTGTTTTTCCTTCCTATGCTAGTTGATTCTTGTTCCCATAAGTCGTTTGCTCAGAAAATCCCTATGCATAGGAAGTGTGTTAGACTTAAATGTGCTAGTCATATTCTTCATGATGCTCCCGTTATGTTTCAATTCTTATCTTTTATGTGAGCATCATTGAAATCATCGTGCCTAGCTAAAAAGGCATTAAAGAAAATCGCTTGTTGGGAGACAACCCAATATTTGTCCTTACTGTTTTTTGTGTTCACATGATTAAGTTACTGTAGTGATCATGTTTTATAGCTTTTGTTTCAATAAAGTGCCAAGTAAGACCTTTGGGATGGCTTACGGTGATAGTTGATTTGATCTTGCTGAAAAACTGAAACTTTTGCGCTCATTGCCAGAATTTTAATAAATCACAGAAGAGTGATTTTGATCAGAATATTTTACACAAGATTGATATACAAATTTCCTAGGTTGTCCTAATTTTTCAGAATTTTTGGAGTAGCAGAAGTATGGTTGTTGTTCAGATCATTACAGACTGTTCTGTTTCTGACAGATTATGTTTTCAATGCATAGTTTGCTTGTTTTCTAGTTTCTGTGGCTTATATTACTCAATATAAATTGTAGAAATGATATCGTACAGTAGGCATTGCGTGAGAACAATTATGAATCTTGTCTTTGACAGTACCAAAGTGAATGATTTACTCTTTATCATACTAACTCATCTCATGAAGTTTCCTTAAGTTTTGTGTGATTGAAGTTTTCAAGTTTTGGGTGAGATATCGATACGAGGAGAATAAGGAGTGTAAAGACCCTAAGCTTGCGGATGCCCAAGGCACCCCAAGGTAATATTCAAGGAAGACTCAAGCGCCTAAGCTTGGGGATGCCCCGGAAGGCATCCCATCTTTCGTCTTCAAAACCATCGGTATACTTTACTCGGAGCTATTTTTTTATTCGTCACATGATATGTGTTTTGCTTGGAGCGTATTTTCATTTTACTTGATGTTTGAATAAAATCATTGGATCTGAAATCTTGAATGAGAGAGCCTCCTCCCATGGCTAGTTAATTATTTGACTACTCATTGCTCTTCACTTATATCTTTTTGGAGTAGTTTGTCATTTACTCGCGTGCTTCACTTATATCTTATGAGTAAATGGTCGAATGAATTGAATATCATAGATCTGAAATTATATATGCTTCATATGCTTATCCCATGAGGAGTAATGACTTCACTTATAAGAAGTATAGGTCGTAAAATTTATTGAAAGTTAGCAAACATAGTAATAGTCACTTGAACAATTCATGAAAGAATATTTAAGGAACAGAGATTTCACATATAAATATACTATCTTGGACATCTTTTGTAATTGTGAGCACTCATTAAAATATGACATGCTAAAAAGTTGACGTTGGACAAGGAAGATAACATAATGAGTTATGTTTTATTATATCCGAATAGAAGTTATATTGTCATGGATCCTCAAACATTTTGAGCTTGCCATTCCCTCTCATGCTAGCCAAATTCTTTGCACCAAGTAGAGATACTACTTGTGCTTCCGAACATCCTTTAAACCAGTTTTGCCATGAGAGTCCACCATACCTACCTATGGATTGAGTAAGATCCTTCAAGTAAGTTCTCATCGGTGCAAGCAATAAACATTGCTCTTTAAATATGTATGATCTATTAGTGTGAAGAAAATAAGCTTTATACGAACTTGTGATATGGAAGAAATAAAAGCGACGGACTACATAATAAAGGTCTTTATCACAAGCGGCAATATAAAGTGACGTTCTTTTGCATTAAGATATTGTGCATCCAACCATAAAAGCGCATGACAACCTCTGCTTCCCTCTGCGAAGGGCCTATCTTTTACTTTTATCTTCTACCCTTATACAAGAGTCATGGTGATCATCACCCTTCCTTTTTACACTTTTACCTTTGGCAAGCACTATGTGTTCGAGCAATCCATATGTATATATATCCACTCGGATGTAGGTTTTCATAAAGTATTATTGTTGATATTACCCTTGAGGTAAAAGGTTGGGAGGCGACACTATAAGCCCCTATCTTTCTCTGTGTCCGATTGAAACTTTGAACCCATAAATATCACGTGAGTGTTAGCAATTGTGAAAGATTAAATGATAGATGAGTATGTGGAATTTGCTAAACCAAAGCTCTTACACAGACCCTTACTGAAAATAAGATGAATTGCAATTGTTTGATGACTAAGAACATGGTTTGTTAGTTTTCAAGAAATTTTATGGTCTATACTTTAACATGTGAATAGCTTGTTACTTGACCATGAGAAGTTTTATGAGATGAGCTACTGTTTATGGTAAAGAATAATGCTAGAAAAAGTGCTTGGAACTTTCATTGATCAAACTTGTGCACTTGATAGCATTCACACTTCATAAATTATTTCTTTTATCATTTACCTACTCGAGGACGAGCAAGAATTAAGCTTGGGGATGCTGATATGTCTCCAACGTATCTATAATTTATCAAGTATTCATGCCATGTTTATAACAATTCTATATGATTTTGGTATGATTTGATTAGAACTAACCCGGACTGACGCTGTTTTCGGCAGAACAACTGTGGTGTTGTTTTTGTGCAGAAATAAAATTTCTCGGAATGGGCTGAAAATTTACGGAGAATACTTTTGGTAAAAAATACTAGAGCAAAAATATACCAGAGGGGAGTCCTAGGGCCACCACAAGGGTGGAGGGGGCGCCCCCCTAGGGCGCGCCCTCCATCCTTGTCGTCGCCTCGTGGTCCCCTTGACTTGTCCCAGACGCCAAACACTCCTATAAATCCCAAAAACTCTGGAACTAAACCTATATCGGGAGTTCCACCACCGTAAGCCTCTGTAGCCATGAAAAACCAATCTAGGCCCTCTCTGGCACCCTGCCGGAGGGGGCCAACATCACCGGAGGCCATGGAGGAGGAAGCCGGAGGGGTCACCATCGCCATGGAGGCCAAGGACCAGAGGGAGAACCTTTCCCCATCTAAGGGGGAGGCCATGGAGGAGGAAGCACAAAGGGGAGAACCGCTTCCCCTCTCTCTTGGTGGCACCGGAGTGCCATCGGGGGAATCATCGCCGTAGTGATCGTCTTCATCAACATCACCTTCATCATCACCATCCTCATCTCTTTTAAGCGGTCCACTCTCCTGCACCCCGCTGTAATCCCCTACTTGGACACGATGCTTTATGCCACATATTATGATCCAATGATGTGTTGCCATCCTATGATGTTTTTGTTGGGGAACGTAGCATGCAATTTCAAAAAAAATCCTTTGCTCACGCAAGATCTATCTAAGAGATGCATAGCAATGAGAGGGGGAGAGTGTGTCTACGTACCCTCGTAGACCGAAAGAGGAAGCGTTTGATAACGTGGTTGATGTAGTCTAACTTCTTCTCGTTCCGACCGATCAAGCACCGAATATATGGCACCTCCGAGTTCTGCACACGTTCAGCTCGATGACGTCCCTTGAACTCTTGATCCAGCAAAGTGTCGAGGGAGAGTTCCGTCAGCACGACGGCGTGGTGACGGTGATGGTGAAGTGATTCATGCAGGGCTTCTCCTAAGCACTACGTGAATATGACCGGAGGCGTAAACTATGGAGGGGGGCGCCGCACACGGCTAATAACTGTTGATTTATGTTCTAGCGGTGCCCCCCCCATATATATAGGTCTGAGGGGAGGAGAGGCAGCCAAGGGGGCGCCCCAAGTAGGAGGAATCCTACTTGGGTGCCTCCCTATTCGGCCTCCCCCCTTCCATATCCATCCGGAGGGGGAAGGAAGGAGGAGGGAGGAGAGAAGGAGGGGGGAGGCCGAATTGCTCCCCTTCCTTTCTCTCTTCCCCTATTTCCTTCCCCCTTATTTGGCTTACATGGGGCGCACCAGCCCCCTAGGGGCTGGTCTGTCCCCTTCTTGGCCCATTAGGCCCATGTAGTTGCCGGGGGGATGCCCAGAACCCCTTCCGGTGACCCGATATGTACCCGGTATCCCCAAAACACTTCCTGTGTCCGAATATCATCGTCCTATATATGAATATTTACCTCTCGACCATTTTGAGACTCCTCGTCATGTCCGTGGTCTCATTCGGGACTCCGAACAACATTCGGTCACCAAATCACATAACTCATATAATACAAAATCGTCATCGAACGTTAAGCGTGCGGACCCTACGGGTCCGAGAACTATGTAGACATGACCGAGACACCTCTCCGTTCAATAACCAATAGAGGAACCTGGCTGCTCATATTGGTTCCCACATATTCTACGAAGATCTTTATCGGTCGTACCGTAAAGACAACATACGTTATTCCCTTTGTCATCGTAATGTTACTTGCCCGAGATTCGATCATCGGTATCTTCATACCTAGTTCAATCTCGTTACCGGCAAGTCTCTTTACTCGTTCTGTAATACATCATCCCGTAACTAACTCATTAGTCACATTGCTTGCAAGGCTTATTATGATGTGTATTACTGAGAGGGCCCAGAGATTACTGAGAGGGCCTAATCTCGGAATATGCCAACCCAACAAACACCTCCAGAGATACCTGTAGAGCATCTTTTATAATCATCCAGTTACGTTGTGATGTTTGATAGCACACAAGGTATTCCTCTGGTATCCGGGAGTTGCATAATCTCATAGTCAAAGGAATATGTATATGACATGAAGAAAGCAATAGCAATAAAACTGAACGATCAATATGCTAAGCTAACGGATGGGTCTTGTCCATCACATCATTATCCTAATGATGTGATCTCGTTCATCAAATGACAACACATGTCTATGGTTAGGAAACTTAACCATCTTTGATTAACGAGCTAGTCTAGTAGAGGCTTACTAGGGACGCGGTGTTTTGTCTATGTATCGACACATGTATCAAGTTTCCGGTTAATACAATTCTAGCATGAATAATAAACATTTATCATGATACAAGGAAATATAAAATAACAACTTTATTATTGCCTCTAAGGCATATTTCCTTCAGTCTCCCACTTGCACTAGAGTCAATAATCTAGTTCACATCGCCATGTGAATAACACCTATAGTTCACATTGCCATGTGATTAACACCTATAGTTCACATCGCCATGTGACCAACACCCAAAGGGTTTACTAGAGTCAATAATCTAGTTCACATCGTCATGTGATTAACACCCAAAGAGTAATAAGGTGTGATCATGTTTTCCTTGTGAGAGAAGTTTAGTCAACGGGTCTGCCACATTCAGATCCATATGTACTTTGCAAATTTCTATGTCTACAATGCTCTGCATGGATCTACTCTAGCTAACTGCTCCCACTTTCAATATGTATCCAGATCGAGACTCGGAGTCATCCAGATCGATGTCAAAGCTTGCATCGACGTAACTCTTTACGACGAACTCTTTATCACCTCCATAACCGAGAAAAAATTCCTTAGTCCTCTAAGGATGATTTTGACCGTTGTCCAGTGATCTACTCATGGATCACTATTGTACCGCCTTGCCAAACTCATGGCAAGGTACACAATAGGTCTGGTACACAACATGACATACTTTATAGAACATATGGCTGAGGCATAGGGAATGACATTCATTCTTTCTCTATCTTATGTCGTGGTCGGGCTTTGAGTCTTACTTAACTTCACACCTTACAATATAGGCAAGAACTCCTTTGACTGATCCATTTTGAACTCCTTCAAAATCTTGTCAAGGTATGTACTCATTGAAAAATCTTATCAAGCGTCTTGATCTATCTTTATAGATCTTGATGCCTAATATATAAGCAGCTTCACCGAGGTCTTTCATTGAAAAATTCTTATTCAAGTATCCTTTTATGCTATCCAGAAATTCTATATCATTTCCAATCAACAGTATGTCATCCACATATAATATCAGAAATGCTATAGAGCTACCACTCACTTTCTTATAAATACAGGCTTCACCATAAGTCTGTATAAAACCATATGCTTTCATCACCACATCAAAGCGTATATTCCAACTCCGAGATGCTTGCACCAGTCCACAGATGGATCACTGGAGTTTGCACACTTTGTTAGCACCTTTAGGATCGACAAAACATTCTGGTTACATCATATACAACTCTTCGTTGAGAGATCCATTAAGGAATGTAGTTTTGGCATCCATTTGCCAGATTTCATAATTATAAAATGTGGCAATTGCTAACATGATTCGGACAGACTTAAGCATCGCTACGAGTGAGAAAATCTCATCGTAGTCAACACCTTGAACTTGTTGAAAAACCTTTTGCGACAAGTTGAGCTTTGTAGATAGTAACACTACCATCGGCGTCTGTCTTCCTCTTGAAGATCCATTTATTCTCAATGGCTTGCTGATCATCAGGCAAGTCCACCAAAGTCCACACTTTGTGTTCATACATGGATCCTATCTCAGATTTCATGGCCTCGAGCCATTTATCAGAATCTGGGCTCATCATAGCTTCTTCATAGTTCGTAGGTTCGTCATGGTCTAGTAACATGACTTCCAGAACAGGATTACCGTACCACTCTGGTGTGGAACGTGCTCTGGTTGACCTACGAGGTTCGGTAGTAACTTGATCTGAAGTTTCATGATCATCACCATTAGCTTCCTCTCTAGTTGGTGCAGGTATCACGGGAACGGTTTTCTGTGATGAGCTACTTTCCAATTCGAGAGAAGGTGCAATTACCTCATCAAGTTCTACTTTCCTCCCACTCACTTCTTTTGAGAGAAACTCCTTCTCTAGAAAGTTTCCATTCTTGGCAACAATGATCTTGCCTTTAGATTTGTGGTAGAAGGTGTACCCAATAGTTTCTTTAGGGTATCCTATGAAGACACACTTCTCCGATTTGGGTTCGAGCTTATCAGGCTGAAGCCTTTTGACATGAATTAGGCTGAAGCCTTAAGAAACAACAGCTTAGGTTTCTTGCCAAACCACGTTCATACGGTGTCGTCTCAAATGGATTTAAACGGTGCCCTATTTAACGTGAATGCAGCTGTCTCTAATGCATAACCCCAAAATGATAGTGGTAAATCGGTAAGAGACATCATAGATCAAACCATATCTAATACAGTACGGTTACGACGTTCGAACACACCATTACGCTGTGGTGTTCCAGGTGGCATGAGTTGTGAAACTATTCCACATTGTTTTAAATGAAAGCCAAACTCGTCACTCAAATATTCGCCTCCACGATCAAATCGTAGAAACTTTATTATCTTGTTACGATGATTCTCTACTTCACTCAAAAATTCTTTGAACTTTTCAAATGTTTCAGACTTGTGTTTCATCAAGTAGATATACCCATATCTGCTCAAATCATCCATGAAGGTCAGAAAATAACGATACCCGCCGCGTGCCTCAACACTCATCGGACCGCATACATCGGTATGTATTATTTCCAATAAGTCATTGGCTCGCTCCATTGTTTCGGAGAACGGAGTTTTAGTCATCTTGCCCATGAGGCATGCTTCGCAAGTATCAAATGATTCATAATCAAGTGAATCCAAAAGCCCATCTGCATGGAGTTTCTTCATGCGCTTTACACCAATATGACCTAAACGGCAGTGCCACAAATATGTTGCACTATCATTATCAACTTTGCATCTTTTGGCATCAATATTATGAATACGTGTATCACTATGATCGAGATTCAATAAACCATTTATATTGAGTGTATGACCATAGAAGGTTTTATTCCTGTAAATAGAACAACAATTATTCTATGATTTAAATGAATAACTGTACTGCAATAAACATGATCCAATCATATTCATGCTCAACGCAAACACCAAATAACATTTATTTAGGTCCAACACTAATCCCGAAGGTATAGGGAGTGTGCGATGGTGATCTTTGAGGGAGTCCTGGATTAAGGGGTCCTCGGACGTCCGGCCTGTTGGACATGGGCCGGACTAATGGGCCATGAAGATATAAGACGGAAGGCTCTCTCCCGTGTCCGGATGGGACTCTCCTTGGCGTGGATGGCAAGCTTGGCGTTCGGATATGAAGATTCCTTTCTCTGTAACCGACTTTGTACAACCCTAGTCCCCTCCGGTGTCTATATAAACCGGAGGGTTTAGTCCGTAGAGGCAATCATAATCATACAGGCTAGACTTCTAGGGTTTTAGCCACTACGATCTCGTGGTAGATCAACTCTTGTAATACTCATATTCATCAAGATCAATCAAGCAGGAAGTAGGGTATTACCTCCATAGAGAGCTCCCAAACCTGGGTAAACATCGTGTCCCCTGTCTCCTGTTACCATCGACCTTAGACGCACAGTTCGGGACCCCCTACCCGAGATCCGTCGGTTTTGACACCGACATTGGTGCTTTCATTGAGAGTTCTGCTGCGTCATCGTCAAGAGGTTCGATGGCTCCATCAATCAACAACGTCGTCCTGGGGGAGGTTTTCCTCCCCGGCCAGATCTTCGTGTTCGCCGGCTTCGCACTGCGGGCCAACTCGCTTGGCCATCTAGAGTAGATCGACAGCTACACCCCAGGTCACCAGATTAGTTTTGGAAACCTGGACTATGTCGCTAACGTCCAGGGAGACTTGATCTTCCAAGGATTCGCGACCCCAATTTCCACTCTAGCCTTAGATCCGGAGCGTGTCGCCATGCCCGAAGACGGACTTCTTGAGCTCGCCGGACTGTCGGCGGACACTAAACCCAGTACGGGAGAGCCGGATGAAGTAATGTCGCTAATAACCATCACGAAGCCAGACCCTTCTCCGGGCACTGGCTCTGAACCCTCGGAGTCAGCCTCGTGTGAGTTCAGCCGAGGAATCTCCCTCCCGCCGTACTCTGCGGACTCTCTTCTCTCTGGACAAACCTCGCCTTTAAGCGAGGCTCTAGACTTAATGCCATCCCCTGTCATTACAGAGGAGCAACGTCCGAACTATGCCCAGCCCGGACTAGGAGCTGAGAGCAGGGAATTTTGCATCCCACCCACCACCCACTTCATAGCCACTGTCGAGGACTTAACCGACATGCTCGATTACGGCTCCGAAGACATCGATGGTATGGACGACGATGCCGGAGATGAGCAGGCCCAAAACCCGCCGTTTACCGGGCGCTGGACGGCTACCTCTTCGTATGACGTGTACATGGTGGATACACCCAAAGAGAATAACGGCGATGACAAAGAAGACCCAGTTGAGGATAGACCTCCTGAGATACAGCCAAAGCACCGGCGTCAGCGGCGCCGCTCTAAATCACGTCGTAGAAAAGACAGCAATACTGGCACAGGAGACAATAACACTCCGGATGGTGCCGAAGACAGAGAAGACCCCGACGAGCCAACTGCCGAACAGGACGATCGGGAAGATGGGCAGGTCAGCCCTGAGGAACGGGCCGCAAATGAAGACTCGGACGATAGTAATTATCTCCCACTCTCCGAGGATGAGGTGAGCATCGGTGACGAAGACTTTATCGTGCCTGAGGAACCTCTCGAGCACGAGTGCTTTAAGCGCCGGCTAATTGCCACTGCAAGGAGCCTGAAAAAGAAGCAGCAGCAGCTTCAAGCTGATCAAGATCTGCTCAATGACAGATGGACCAACGTCCTGGCAGCCGAGGAATACGGCCTCGAGCGCCCGACCAAAAGTTACCCGAAGTGCAAATTGTTACCTCAATTTGATGACGAAGCGCTGGAGCCCGTATCATCAACGCGTAACGCAGCTGACCGACCACCACGTGGCCGGGACAAAGCGGCAACTCAAGACGAACACCAGCCCATACTACCTCGCTGTAAAGGCAGAGACATAACTGCTCGGGGTTATACATATGACCTGCGACAGGACCTGGATAGTAGAGCAGGTCAGACCAGATCGATCTACGGATCGCGGGGGCATGCGCCGACGTGCAACGATGGCTATCTAGCCGGGCGTGACAAACATAACCACGCCCGAGCCAAAAACCGCAGACGGGCTTCATCCGAACTACGTCGCGACATGGCCCGATATAGAGGCACCACACACCCCCTTTGCTTCACTGATGAAGTAATGGAGCACGAATTCCCAGAAGGGTTTAAACCTGTGAACATCGAATCATATGATGGGACAACAGACCCCGCGGTATGGATCGAAGATTTTCTTCTCCATATTCATATGGCCTGCGGTGATGATCTTCATGCCATCAAATACCTCCCACTAAAACTCAAGGGACCAGCTCATCACTGGTTGAACTGCTTGCCCGAAAACTCCATTGGCAACTGGGAAGACCTGGAAGACGCCTTCCACGATAACTTCCAAGGTACATACGTCCGACCTCCGGATGCCGATGACCTAAGTCACATAGTCCAACAGCCCGGAGAGTCAGCCAGGAAATTCTGGACTAGGTTCTTAACTAAAAAGAACCAGATCGTCGAGATGCCGAAGCCCTAGCGGCCTTTAAACACAGCGACGAATGGCTCGCCCGACACCTCGGCCAAGAAAAGTCGAAGTCCATGGCAGCCCTCATGGCGCTTATGACCCGCTTTTGTGCGGACGAAGATAGTTGGCTAGCCCGTAGCAATAATAATGCAAGCGAACCTGGCACTTCCGAAGCCAGAAATAGCAACGGCAAGCCCCGACACAACAGACACAAGCGTCGAAGCAACGGGGATAATACCGACGACACGGCGGTCAACGCCGGATTCAGTGGCTCCAAGTCCGGCCAACGGAAGAAGCCATTCAAAAGGAAGAATCCGGGCCCATCCAGCTTAGACCGCATTCTCGATCGTCCATGTCAGATACATGGCACCCCCGATAAGCCAGCCAATCATACCAACAGAAGCTGTTGGTCTTTAAGCAAGCCGGCAAGATAAACGCCGAAAACAAGGAGAAGGGGTCGCAAAGCAAGGACGATGACGAGGAGCCCCGTCCACCGAACACAGGGGGACAAAAGAATTTTCCCCCTCAGGTTAAAACGGTGAACATGATATACGCTACCCATATCCCCAAGAGGGAGCGCAAGCGCGTGCTTCGGGACGTCTATGCGATAGAGCCAGTCGCCCCAAAATTCAACCCATGGTCGTCCTGCCCGATCACTTTTGATCGCAGGGACCATCCGACCAGTATCCGCCACGGCGGTTCAGCCGCACTGGTCCTTGACCCAATAATTGATGGATTCCACCTCACACGAGTCCTCATGGACGGTGGCAGCAGCCTCAACCTGCTCTATCATGATACAGTGCGCAAAATGGGCATCGATCCATCAAGGATCAAGCCCACCAAAACTACCTTTAAAGGAGTCATACCAAGTGTAGAGGCCCATTGTACGGGCTCAATTACACTGGAGGTTATCTTCGGATCCCCGGACAATTCCGAAGCGAAGAGTTGATCTTCGATATCGTCCCCTTCCGCAGTGGCTATCACGCACTGCTCGGATGGACATCATTCGCTCGATTTAATGCGGTTCCACACTATGCTTATCTCAAGCTCAAGATGCCCGGACCACGCGGTGTCATAACAGTCAATGGAAACACGGAGCGCTCCCTTCATACCGAGGAGCACAGCGTGGCCCTGGCAGCGGAAGTACAAAGCAGCCTTTTAAGGCAGAATTTTAATTCGGCGGCCAAGCTCCCGGACTACTCCGCAGCATGACAGTCTAGCTCGTCAGGAGTCAGACTAGCAATTCGACCTCCGTCTCAGCCCCGACCAAGTGCCAGCATACGTACCGTGCGTACATAATTACGCACTCAAAATACCATGGGCACAGACGGAGGCATAACCGGACTGTGGTCCATAATACGGCTCGACCTTCCTTGGACACACATACTTTCACTTTTCTTTTTATCCTTTTCAGGTTTCTTTTAAATAGGCCCTGGCGGTGGCCTGCTCATCGATCCTTTCGAAGGACGAATACACCAAGGCGGCAAGCAACACGGACGTGTGGGGAAATCTTTAGATGCTCTCCTCGACGATCATCCTACCTGTTTTCAGGACCCGCACGCAGCTCCCCCTTGATCTCGGCATGTTAAATAGCCCGGTTGCTCATCGCACTATTCGTACAAATACGCTTCCACGTATTAATCAAGTTATAATGAAAGCTTTTTGTGGCCCAACTTCTGTGGCACTATCTTACTATTTCATTTTATTTTGATTTTTTCTTATCGATTGCACGCGTACACTCTGGTACGCTTTAATTTGCCAGGGGCTTCATTGCGCTCCATACTATGGCAACAAAGTCCGAACACTTTTACAGTATAGTTCGGCACCCCAAATTCAGCATTATATGCATTGGCTCCGAATCATGTCTTTGGTCAATAGTTGGGTTGCCCGGCTCCTGTGCTTACTACCTTACGTTCCGCTCTATCGGCTAGGGTAGTAAAGGGAGAACTACTGCGATTGTGTTTCTGGTTTATCCGAGCAAACACCTCAGTAGAGAAAGCCGAAAAGTGTGTCATGATGTGGCGAGAGCTGGTCAGCTATTCGGAGGGTCAAAATCTTTTGCGATTTTCTCCGCCTTGCGCGACGGACCGGCCTTCACCCGGTCAGGTGTGTACAGCACCCTAGTCTGGATTAAATACCAACCAGGGGCTGCGCCTATATATTTTATTTGTCAAACTCTGATGGCTCAGTGAGGGTGATAAAGCCGAATAGTCTGATTGCCTGGTTCGTTGCGCTAAATACCTCCTTCAAGGACCAAACTTTTGGATCAAGAGTGTTTAGACTCTATCCCGAACACCCCCATACTACCTACGTGGGGGCTGAAGCCGACGACTGGCCAACTCTCAGATTTAACAAAATGGCCGCACAGGAGGACGGGATAACATGAATGTATTCATTCAAAAATAATGGCCTTAGCACATTGCTCCGCTACAGCACGGGATTCCTCCAGGACATCATCAAAATACTGCTTGGGCGTGCGGTGCTCCTTGCCAGCGGGCGGTCCCTCGGTCGCGAGCTTGACGGCGTTCATCTTCGCCCACTGCACCTTGACGCGGGCGAAGGCCATCCCCGCACCCTCGATGCAGACAGACTGCTCGATGACGTCAAGCCGGGGGCAGGCATTGACCAGCCGCTTCACGAGCCCGAAGTAACTGCTGGGTATGGCTTCGGCAGGCCACTGTCGGATTATCAAATCCTTCATGGCCAGCTCGGCCACCCTATGCAGTTCGACCAGCTGTTTTAGCTGGTCGCTAAAAGGCACCGGATGTTCTGGCGCAAGGTATTGCGACCAGAACAGCTTCTCCGTCGAGCTCCCCTCTTCGGCTCGGAAGAATTTCGCAGCGTCGGCAACACTGCACGGTAAATCCGCAAACTCTCCTGGAGAACTCCAAATCCGGGTTAGTAAGAGATACCTCTTCTTCACATATTTGCTCTGCATAATGAAGGCCTTACCCGCCGCGATTTTTCTGGCCTCTTGGATTTCCTGGAGGGCGCCCTGGGCCTCAACCCGGGCATCTTGTGCGCTTTGGCGACCCTTGGCAAGTTCGGTCTCTTGATCCGCAATATTGCTCTCCAAGGACTCGCATTTATTCACGGCGTCCTGGAGCTCCTGCTGGACCTCATCAACCCTGGCCTCGTGTTTTTCACGGGCGGCTTGCTCCTTTGCCGCTTTCTTTTTGGCCTCAGCCAGCGCCATCTTGAGGGATTCCACCTCGGTCGCCGCTCCTACAAATACCATGGCACTATAGTCAACATAAATCCTTAAATCCTTTCTGATATACAGAAGGTCATTACATACCTTGCTTGTCCTCCAGTTGCTTCTTCACTCGGCCAAGCTCTTCCTCGGCCCGCTCCAGACTCTGCTTCAGTCCGGAGACTTCGGCAGCATGAGAGGTAGCAGCCAGCAGCGACGCATGCTTATTCGCATAGACATGTATGGTTAGTCCCCTACAAAAATTATTTGATCCTCTGTCCGGGTTTTCTTTCCAAACACCGGACAGAGTCTCAGGGGCTACTGTCTACACTATGACATTCTTCTTACACAATTACGCCGCTTACCTCAAAGCCTGTCAGAAGGCTGGTCCAGGCTTCGGTTAGTCCGCTCTTAACGGACTGAACCTTCTCAACCACCGTACCCATGAGGATACGGTGTTCCTCAACAATGGAAGCACCTTGCAGCGCTTCCAGAAGAGTATCCGGTGCCTCTGGTTGGACAGAGGTCACAGGTGGAACAAACGCACCTCCTTCTTTCGAAGAAGGTTGCTTGCCTGAATCCAGAGTTGTACTGGCTTCCGGAATGGTATTCGGCTGGGGGCCGCACTGGATATGGCCCCCATCGCCAGTCTCCAGGGGGATTTGCTCCCCCAGGTGTCCGGCAGCCGAGGTTTCGCCCTCCGGCGCCATCCTGATGGCGGCCTGCGTCTCTCCCTGGCCCGTGAAGGCCCTTCGGGACACCGCCTCGGCGTCGTCCATGGCCTTGGGAGAGGTCGCTGTCGGCAGCGAATCGCTATCCATAGCCTTTGGATCCAGCGAATCCCCCGATGAGGATCGCTGGGAGCTGTCGTGGGCCGGATTGCAGCACGTGATTCAACACATTAGAATTACGAGATAAAGGAGTTAGCCATATAAGTGCGTCAGAGCCTTTGAATACTTACGATCCGGCCGGGGGCTTATCCCTGGGGCACCACTCCAAGCTGTTGTCGGTGTCCATCGCGGTGTCGTCCGCAAGGGAGGTTTTCCCCCTCTTGGACGCTTCGGCCTCCAAGCGCGTGGAGGCCGCCCTTTTCTTCCTTCCCCCCTCAGGAGGGGAGACGCTTCCTTCCTCCTCCTACTCCTCCTCGTCGGTGGCGGGTGGGGAATGGGTCTCGGCATCTTTGGACAACATGTCCGAAGTGCCCTTGTGGCGGAGACCACTTCTGGTCCCCTTGGCCTTCTTCTTGGCCTTCTTCTCCAGCACCTGGTAGGGCGCCGGAACCAGCATCTTCGTCAAGAGTGGAATTGTTGGGTCTTCGGGCAATGGAGCCGGACTCTTGACCAACTCCGCCTTCCTTGTCCAGCCCTAAAAAAGTAGCATGGGGAAGCTCACACATGCTCCTTGAGTATGTAAGTAAAGGATACACCTTGGAACATGAAAAAACTTACCGGACTGGCGGGGTGGGTCAGGTTGTACCCACGGTCTTCAGTTTCCTTCGGCCATGTCTCGTTGGCCTTGAAGAGGACCTTCCAAATGCCTTCGTGCGTAACGCCGAAGAAGTGTTGTAGGGTCTGGTGCTTGGACGGATCGAACTCCCACAAATTGTAGGCCCGGCTTTGGCATGGAAGGATCCGGCGAAAAAGCATCACCTGGATCACATTGACAAGCTTGATGTTCTTGTCGACCATGCTCTTGATGCACATCTGCAGCGCTGTTAGCTCGTCCGACGAGGCCCGGTCCAGACCCTTCTCTAGCCAGGAGGTGAGCCGCATCGGGGCCCCGGACCTGAACTCGGGAGCCGCGGCCCAGGTGGTGTCGCGGGGCTCTGTGACGTAGAACCACTGCTTCTGCCACCCTTTAACGGTCTCCACGAAAGTACCTTTGGGTCATATGACGTTGGGCATCTTTCTCACCATGGCGCCTCCGCACTCTGCTTGTTGTCCGTCCACCACCTTCGGCTTCACATTTAAGATCTTCAGCCACAATCCGAAGTGGGGGAGATGCGGAGGAAGGCCTCGCACACGACAATAAATGCCGAGATGTTGAGGAAGGAGTTGGGGGCCAGATCGTGGAAGTCCACTCCATAGTAGAACATGAGTCTGCGGACGAATGGGTGGAGGAGAAATCCCAGCCCGCGGACGAAGTGGGGGATGAACACTACCCTCTCATGGGGCTCCGGGGTAGGGACGATCTGTCCCTCGGTCAAAAGCCGGTGGGCGACCTCCTTGGCCAAATATCCGACCTCCCGGAGCTTGGTGATGTCCTTCTCCTTGACGGAGGAGACCATCCACTTGCCCTGCGCTCCGGATCCGGACATGATCGGAGTGCTTTCTCGAGGTGGAAGAGATGAGGACTTGGGCGCTGGAGCTCGAGAATGGGTGGGCAGAGAGAAGGAAGGCATGGGTGAAAAGGGGTGAACCTTATCTCCTTATAAAGGCAGCGAATATCAAGCGCCTCCCCACTCGCCTTAAAACTCGCCTGTTTCCCAAGGGCCGTGCAGACGGCACGGTTGGATTACCCATGCCCGTATTGATGAGAATCCCGTAATAAGGGGACAGGATCTCTGCTTTGACAAGATGTGCCAATAAAACCGCATCTTAAAACATGGAGCGGCAGACCGAAAAACGGTTCAAAATAATGACCGAATGGTGACGTGGTGTCACGCTACAAAAAGTTGTCAGTGGATTGGACTTGTGAAATATTATACTCTCTACGATTGTGTGTGGTACCTGTTTTGCAGAGCCGGACACGTTCTTTGTGTTCGAATGTTGTTTTGGAGTATTCAGAGAAGGAACCCGCCTTGCAATGCCGAAGACAATCTGCGCGCCGGACACCTCGTCATTGAAGCCTAGTTCAGGGGCTACTGAGGGAGTCCTGGATTAAGGGGTCCTCGGACGTCCAGCCTGTTGGACATGGGCCGGACTGATGGGCCATGAAGATATAAGACAGAAGGCTCTCTCACGTGTCCGGATGGGACTCTCCTTGGCGTGGATGGCAAGCTTGGCGTTCGGATATGAAGATTCCTTTCTCTGTAACTGACTTTGTACAACCCTAGTCCCCTACGGTGTCTATATAAACCAGAGGGTTTAGTCCGTAGAGGCAATCATAATCATACAAGCTAGACTTCTAGGGTTTTAGCCACTACGATCTCGTGGTAGATCAACTCTTGTAATACTCATATTCATCAAAATCAATCAAGCAGGAAGTAGGGTATTACCTCCATAGAGAGGGCCCGAACCTGGGTAAACATCGTGTCCCCTGTCTCCTGTTACCATCGACCTTAGACGCACAGTTCGGGACCCCCTACCTGAGATCCGTCGGTTTTGACACCGACAATCTTATCAACCTTGGAATCACTTCCAACACACATCGTCACCTCGTCCTTAACTAGTCTCTGTTCATTTTGCAACTCCTATTTTGAGTTACTAATCTTAGCAACTGAACCGGTATCAAATACCCAGGGATTGCTACAAACACTAGTGAAGTACACATCAATAACATGTATATCAAATATACCTTTGTTCACTTTGCCATCCTTCTTATCCGCCAAGTTTTTTTGGGGTAGTTCCACTTCTAGTGTCCATTTCCTTTGTAGTAGAAGCACTCAGTTTCAGGTTTGGGTCTAGCTTTGGGCTTCTTCACGGGAGTGACAACTTGCTTGTCATTCTTCTTGAAGTTCCCTTTTCTTTCCCTTGCCTTTTCTTGAAACTAGTGGTCTTGATAACCATCAACATTTGATGCTCTTTCTTGATTTCTACCTTTGCCAATTTCAGCATCGCGAAGAGCTTGGGAATCATTTCCGTTATCCCTTGCATATTATAGTTCATCACGAAGTTCTAGTAACTTGGTGATAGTGACTAGAGAACTCAGTCAATCACTATCTTATCTGGAAGATTAACTCTCACTTGATTCAAGCAATTGTAGTACCCAGACATTCTGAGCACATGCTCACCAGCTGAGCTATTCTCCTCCATCTTGTAGGCAAAGTACTTGTCAGAGCCCTCATACCTCTCGACACGGGCATGAGTCTGAAATACCAATTTTAGCTCTTGGAACATCTCATATGCTCCATGGCGTTCAAAACATTTTTGAAGTCCCGGTTCTAAGTCGTGAAGCATGGTGCACTAAACTATCAAGTAGTCATCATACCGAGCTTGTCAAACGTTCATAACGTCTACATCTGCTCCTGCAATAGGTCTGTCACCTAGCGGTGCATCAAAGACATAATTCTTCTGTGCAGCAATCAGGATAATCCTCAGATCATGGATCCAGTCCGCATCATTGCTACTATCATCTTTCAACTTAGTTTTCTCTAGGAACATATCAAAACTAAAACAAAGGAGCTATATCGCGAGCTATTGATCTACAACATAGATATGCAAATACTATCAGGACTAAGTTCATGATAAATTAAGTTCAATTAATCATATTACTTAAGAACTCCCACTTTGATAGACATCCCTCAAGTCATCTAAATGATAAGTGATCCAAATCAACTAAACCATGTCTGATCATCACGTGAGATGGAGTAGTTTTCAATGGCGAACATCTCTATGTTGATCATATCTACTATATGATTCACGTTCGACCTTTCGGTCTCCAGTGTTCCGAGGCCATGTTTGTACATGCTAGGCTCGTCAAGTTTAACCCGAGTATTCCGCATGTGCAAAATTGTCTTGCACCCGTTGTATGTGAACGTAGAGCTTATCACGCCCGATCATCACGTGGTGTCTCGGCACAATGAACTGTCGCAATGGTGCATACTCAGGGAGAACACTTATACCTTGAAATTTTAGTGAGGGATCATCTTATAATGTTACCGCTGTACTAAGAAAAATAAGATGCATAAAAGATAAACATCACATGCAATCAAAATATGTGACATGATATGGCCATCATCATCTTGTGCCATTGATCTCCATCTCCAAAGCACCGTCATGATCTCCATCGTCACCGGCTTGACACATTGATCTCCATCGTAGCGTCATGGTCGTATCACCAACTATTGCTTCTACAACTATCGCTAACGCATAGTGATAAAGTAAGCAATTACATGGCGTTTGCATTTCATACAATAAAGCGACAGCCTCTCCTGCTAGTTGCCGATAACTTTTACAAAACATGATCATCTCATACAATAACGTATATCACATCATGTCTTGACCATATCACATCACAACATGCCCTGCAAAAACAAGTTATACATCCTCTACTTTGTTGTTGCAAGTTTTACGTGGCTGCTACGGGCTTCTAGCAAGAACAATTCTTACCTACGCATCAGAACCACAACGGTGATTTATAAAGTTTGCTATTTTAACCTTCAACAAGGACCGGCCACAGTCAAATTCGGTTCAACTAAAGTTGGAGAAACAGACACCCGCCAGCCACCTTTATGCAAAACTAGTTGCATGTCTGTCGGTGGAACCGGTCTCATGAACATGGTCATGTAAGGTTGGTCCGGGCCGCTTCATCCAACAATACTGCCAAATCAAAATAAGACATTGGTGGTCAGTAGTATGACGATCACCGCCCACAACTCTTTGTGTTCTACTCGTGCATATCATCTACGCATAGACCTGGCTCGGATGCCACTGTTGGGGAACGTAGCATGCGATTTCAAAAAAAAAATCCTACGCTCACGCAAGATCTATCTAGGAGATGCATAGCAACGAGAGCGGCAGAGTGTGTCTACGTACCCTCGTAGACCGAAAGAGGAAGCGTTTGATAACGCGGTTGATGTAATCGAACTTCTTCTCGTTCCGACCGATCAAGCACCGAACGTACGGCACCTCCGAGTTCTGCACACGTTCAGCTCGATGACGTCCCTCAAACTCTTGATCCAGCAAAGTGTCGAGGGAGAGTTCCCTTAGCATGATGGCGTGGTGACCGTGATGGTGAAGTGATCTGCGCAGGGCTTCGCCTAAGCACTACGTGAATATGACCGGAGGCGTAAACTGTGGAGGGGGCGCGGCACACGGCTAACAACTGTTTATTTATGTTCTAGCGGTGCCCCTTCGCCCTCATATATATAGGTTGGAGGGGAGGAGAGGCAGCCAAGGGGGCGCCCCAAGTAGGAGGAATCCTACTTGGGCGCCTCCCTATTCGGACTCCCCCCATTCCATATCCATCCGGAGGGGGAAGGAAGGAGGAGGGAGGAGAGAAGGAAGGGGGAGGCTGAGCTGCTCCCCTTCCTTTCTCTCTTCCCCTCTTTCCTTCCCCCCTTATTTCGCTTACATGGGGTGCACCAGCCCCCTAGGGGCTGGTATGTCCCCTTCTTGGCACATTAGGCCCATGTAGTTGCCGGGGGGATGTCCGAAACCCCTTCCGGTGACCCGATATGTAACCGGTACCCCCAGAACACTTTCGGTGTCCGAATATCATCGTCTTGTATATGAATCTTTACCTCTTGACCATTTTGACACTCCTCGTCATGTCCGTGATCTCATCCGGGACTCCAAACAACATTAGGTCACCAAATCAACATTAGGTCACCAAATCACATAACTCATATAATACAAAATCGTCATCGAACGTTAAGCGTGCGGACCATACGGGTTCAAGAACTATGTAGACATGACCGAGACACCTCTTCGGTCAATAACCAACAGCGGAACCTGGATGCTCATATTGGTTCCCACATATTCTACGAAGATCTGTATCCGTCGTACCGTAATGACAACATACGTTATTCCCTTTGTCATCGGTATGTTACTTGCCCGAGATTCGATCATCGGCATCTTCATACCTAGTTCAATCCCGCTACCGGCAAGTCTCTTTAATCGTTCCGTAATACATCATCCCGTAACTAACTCATTAGTCACATTGCTTGCAAGGCTTATTATGATGTGTATTACCGAGAGGGCCCGGAGATACCTCTCCGATTCTCGGAGTGACAAATCCTAATCTCGATCTATGCCAACCCAACAAACACCTTCAGAGATACCTGTAGAGCATCTTTATAATCACCCAGTTACGTTGTGACGTTTGATAGCACACAAGGTATTCCTCCGGTATCCGGGAGTTGCATAATCTCATAGTCAAAGGAATATGTATATGACATGAAGAAAGCAATAGCAAGAAAACTGAACGATCAAAATATGCTAAGCTAACGGACGGGTCTTGTCCATCACATCATTCTCCTAATGATGTGATCCCGTTCATCAAATGACAACACATGTCTATGGTTAGGAAACTTAACCTTCTTTGATTAACGAGCTAGTCTAGGCTTACTAGGGACATGGTGTTTTGTCTATGTATCCACACATGTATCAAGTTTTCGGTTAATACAATTCTAGCATGAATGATAAACATTTATCATGATATAAGGAAATATAAAATAACAACTTTATTATTGCCTCTAGGGAGTATTTCCTTCAGTTCTGAGTAGATTTCTTTTGTCTTTTGGTTGATTGATGATCTAGATTGTTTTGAGTTGTATGTTTTATTTTGGTGCTTTCCTATGGTGCTTTCCTATGGTGCCTTCCGTGCCGCGCACACGTGAAGGATTCCCGCTTTAGGGTGTTGCAATACGTTCATGATTCGCTTATAGTGGGTTGCTAGAGTGATAGAAGCTTAAACCCGAGTAAGGGGGTTGTTGCGTATGCGATAAAGGGGACTTGATGCTTCAATGCTATGGTTGGGTTTTACCTTAATGATCTTTAGTAGTTGTGGATGCTTGCTAGAGTTCCAATCATAAGTGCATATGATCCAAGAAGAGAGAGTATGTTAGCTTATGCATCTCCCTCATATAAAATTGCAATGACGACTACCGATCTTGTTAACAATTGCCTAGGACAATTCCGCACACCGATCCATCATTATTCCACACTCGCTATTTATAATATATAGTAATATATTCTAACTTTATATTAACAACACCTACTTCTATATTTTAGTTCTCCGGTATCATGCAAATTTATCCTCTTCATACCCACAATGTAGTTTTATTTCTCGTTTCTAGTTGGAAGCAAACGCTCGGTGTACGTAGAGTCGTATCAGTGGCAGATAGGACTTGAGAGAATATTGATCTTACCTTTAGCTCCTTGTGGATTCGACACTCCGTACTTATCACTTCCACCTTTGGAAAGTGCTACGATGATTCCTTGCACTTGAGGATTATCAATGTCATGCAAGTTCTTTTCCCTACGCACGTATGACTATATTCAGAATACATGCCTACATTATATTGATGAATTGGAGCTAGTTATGTGTCACCCTAGGTTATAACTATTGCATGATGAATGTCATCCGACATAATTATCCATCATTGATCCATTGCCTATGAGCTTTTCACATATTGATCTTTGCTAGTTGCTTTGTCGTTGCCACTGTTACAATTGCTACAAAAGCGTTACTGTTACTTTTGCCACCTCGTTACTTCCATACTACTTTCTACTAAATACTTTGTCGCAGATATTAAGTCTTTCAGGTGTGGTTGAACTGACAACTCATCTGCTAATACTTGAGAATATTCTTTGGCTCCCCTTGTGTTGAATCAATAAATTTGGGTTGAATAATCTACCCTCGAAAGTTGTTGCGGTCCCCTATACTTGTGGGTTATCAAATAGCGTGTGTGATAGTTATCCTGTACGACACTGGTACGACAGTCCGACATTTCGTAATCCTATCTGACACTCGTACGATGATTAGCTAATCTTTTTAATTATATATCGCATACGGTTCGGAGAAGTGAATGCGTGTGATTGTCTGCTTATCATACACGTTCTATAATCATGAACTGTTTGTGATGAGGCGCGCATCATAAACGTAGCACCACAAAATACCGATTGCGATGGTAATGCGGGCACAAACAAGTAGCAGGGATGGAGCATTTGGGATATTCGACATATCACAAACAGTTATCTGAAGACTCGCGTTTGGGATGGATGCCGGCATCGCATACACTTAGTTATGCATAACGTATGCATTGCTACTCCCTATCCCCGACAGTTTATGGGTCGTGTGGGAAGGACCCCCCCCCCCATCGCATACAGGCAAGGCGTTGGTTTAAAATGTCGTCGCAGAAAGGGGTCAAAAACCATTTGTATAGCAGCTTCCACTTCTTCCTCGCTCATAGAGTCATAGGTGTCTTCATTGTTGGCGATCATGGTGTGCCGATTAGGGCACTCAAATGTCTTGTGGCCTCGGCCTTGATATGTGAAGCATTTGATGGAACTCGTCTTAACGGTCTCATTCATTGGAGTAGTTGATGATGAAGCTCTCGGCTTGAAGTTGCTTGTAGTAGGAGGACGACTTGAAGATGTCGAAGTTTTCTTGTAACTTGGCTTGTCGTCGTTGCTTGGTGAAGCTTTTGTCGAGGTAGAAGGCATCGTAGTCGTTGAAGCTTGAGTGTATGAGCCATAGATCTTGGAAGAGTACTTGGCGTACTTGTACTCGTCTTGCACTTGTCGCTCCGCCTTGGTAGCTTGGTGCACTAGCTCGAGGAGGTTGTTGTACGGTTGGAAATCGGCGATCTTCTTGATAGGGTGGTTGAGTCCATTCAAGAAACGTGTCATAGTTTTCTCCTCATCTTCTGTGACATTGTCTTGTATCATTGCGATCTCCATTTCCTTGTATTGCTCTTCAACGGAGTTAGTGCCTTGCTTGAAAATTTGCAATTTCTTGAAAAGGTCTCGGCTATAGTATGTAGGCACAAAGCGCGCTTGCATGACCTCCTTCATTTGATTCCATGTTGTGATGGGTGGATCGTCTTTGGCTTGGCGCCGCTCGATGACTTTCTCCCACCAAATGAGGACATAATCTTGGAATTCAAGTGAGGCCATGGTGATTTTCTTCTCCTCTTCGTAATTGTTAAGACGGAATATCTTGTCGACCTTCAATGCCCATGAGAGGTAGTCTTCGGGATCATTGCTTCCGGAAAACTTAGGCATGTTGAACTTGAGTTTGTCATAGCGTTGCTCTTCGATGTGTTGGGGGCGATGGTGATGACGCTCTTGCCGTGGTTGAGGGTCTTCAACCACTTGTTCATCGTGCTCTGCTTGATTAGCTTAGCGTTGAGGTGTGGGATTGTTGCATGGTTCCTCATCTCTTGGTGCTCCTCAAGGCGTGCGGCTTCTTCTTGACACTCTCGTAGGAGGGCCTCTTCCTGTAGACGTACTCGGCGGTTGCGCTCTTGTACATTTTGAGTTGCTTCACATAGGAGAACGTTGGGCTTCAAGGGCTTGTTCCTCGCGGCGTTGTTGCTCTTGTAGAAGGGTGTCGCCATGTTGGTTCTCTTGGTGATCTTGGCGCCGTGGAGCTTGCTTGTTCCATAGGATCATTAGCTTGGCGACGATGTGGACAAGCTCAGGGAAGACTTGCATCCGAAGAAGTGTCCGAAGAGTGTGGGCTTGAATGGCGCCGTCTGGATGATGACGATGTTGTAGAAGAGCAATTGACCATCAAGGCACGTATCTCTTCCATTTGTGATGATAGCTTGTCATCAAGGTAGTCCCATGTGCGTTGCTCAGATTGTCGCAAGTCGGTGCCGAGTTGATTGATGCGGTCGCCCAAATGCTTCATTCTCTTGATGTAAAGCTCGATGTGCGCCGAATAGTTGGTTTTTGGTGACGTAGTTGTTCGGTTCATCTTCTTGCTCAATGAAGAGTGGGTTGGTAGAAGTACTTGGCCTATCCATCATATCAAGCAAATATGTGACTGGAAGGAAGGGAAGAACTAGACCAAATGTACCTTATCCGATGTTGAAGATGGATCAATGATCATCCAAGTTGGTATTATGGAAATAGCACAATTGGTACCGAATCTTGTCTATTCTCACACCTACACAAATAAAGCTTTTGGAGTAGCTTGGTGAGTATGGTGGCACAAAACTTATGCAATTATTAGCAAGATGCAATAATGTTGAAAGAGATTCACAAATTTGCAAGTGAGACAAGTAGACCAATAGCAATGAGTGGCACACGAAAACACACACACGGATAGATAAATGGGGTCATGCAACCAAGAAATGAGCTCAAAATGTGGAATCCACGGAAAATGCTCTTGTTGCAGAACTCTAGAGGGACGCTAGCACGATTGCTCAATAAGCAGATACGGAACTTGTGCACAACCTATAAGAGGCGAAGCATAACGACTTCTATCCCGTTTATGCTATGTATGTATGGCTCCCAGTGATGCTCTCACGATGATCCAAGATGATTGAGTATGACAAATTGATATGCAATGTGGTGATGCTATGGTTGTTGCTTACAACTCTTTGTTTTCTCTTTGCTTAAAAGATTTTATTTCTCTTTTGATATTATCCTTTGGCCACTTATGCAAAATGCTCAAGCTAGCAATGGTGTATATGCCGGGGAAAATTATGACACAAGAGATGATACGATGGTATATGCATGCTATGATAGCTATGTGAAACGTGTATCACTAAAGTACACAAGTTGCCCGGCAATACTCAATGGCTAGTCTCGATAGGAAAGTGACGCAAAATGGGATCGGGGTTAACAATTCAATGGCAAGGGAGATATACAATGATGTCGTCGAGGTTACCATCCTTGCTTATGATTGATGATGTCAAAATGGTGAAGTGATCATTGTTGATGTCGAGGCCGTGGCGAATTTGAGCGGCAGTGATGTCGATGAAGAACCGTCCCTAAGTAGCCGAAACACGTGAGGGCACGGAGAACCGCAACTCAAAATCTCAAATGGAAAATGAAAAATGTTGGTAGCGGAAAGTGTGGTGGTGTTGCGGAGGTTCTATGAGGTTGTGGAATGGCAGTGATGGATTTTGGAGGTGGCAATGCGGAAGTGTGGGCGGTGGCTGAAAATTTCAAATGGAAATTCAGTTTTTTCAGGGTTCATCGGACATCTAGAGGTTGTCGGACGACCGGTCTCTGTCAGACGTCCGGCATCGTTCGGATGTCCAGTGACCGGGAAAAATCTCTTCGTGATGAACTCGAGGACTTCGTGGACAAAAGAAAATTTGGGGTCAAAATTGGACGAATTTTGTGGATGGAAGTGATGGAAAGGATGTGGGAAAGCTAGATCCGCTTGAAACGCATCAAATCCATGGATCAAAATCAACAAAACATTATCAAACCAACAAATCACAAAAAAAATTGGTATGGCTATTTTTGTGGGGATTTTCGAAATTGGACAAAAACACACAAAATCAAGCTAGAAAGTGGGGGTAGGGACTCCAAATTAGTGATCAACCATGGCTCATGATACCAAGATGACGTAGGGTGGAACCCTAATGGCCGATCTTTCAAGATTTGGAGGGGGTCCCGAGAAGAACACGAAGAACACGAGAGGAAAAATACTCAAATAGACAAAATCCAATCACACATGTCCTAAATCCACATACATAAAGGGGAGATGCAAGATTCAAAGTCAACAAAGGGAGATACAAAGGGGAACTAGTTCATCCCAAACCTTGAAGGAAAGAGGACTTGAATCCTTGGAGGATCTTCCCACAAGGGGGTCTTGAATCCACTTGGGGGATCTTCTCACATGGAGGCCTTGATCTCCATGGAAGTAAGGGTAAAGTGGATGAGAAAAGCGCTATCTCTATCTTGAGCTATCACAATGCTAACCCTAAAACGTAGGAGCGGGATTATATATAGTCTAGGGGGCTAAGGGGTACATGGGCCTCGGCCCGAGTCACTGTGCACAGACAGGCGTCGGACGTCCGGTAGTTACCGGTCATCCGGTGGCTCGCGAGCGTCCGGTCGTTCGGAGGGCGCCGGATGTCCAGTGATTTGGCTCTGGACAGGTGTCGCCGGATGTCAGGTGGAGTCGGACGTCCAGTGTCTGGGTCGTCCGAAAGGCTTCGGACTTCTATTAATTCCGTACTAGACTGGTGGTGCCAGATATCTAGAGTCGGTCGGACGTCCGGACGTTGGAGGGTGTCGGGCGTCCGTTATTTGTCGGTCGTCCGTCTGTTGTAGCGCCCGTCGTGTTGGCCTTCTGGCTGGCTGACCCTCCATACGTCGGACAACCGGTAAGGGCCGGTCGTTCGATGGCTGTGACATCTTGTCAGCCCTTCCTCCTGGTGCTCGCACTTAGTGCCCTCGCCATCTTGTTCGTTGGCAATAGTAGCTTGATGGCCTTCCTCCAAATATCTGATCACACACAAGGTCTTCGTTTAAGGTGGTAGCCATGTCTCATATGTGAAATACTCCCTCCTTCCTAAAATCTTGGGCGTATTAAATTCTGCATGCAATCCCATAATACAAGGCGCGCAGTTACAGCCCCACTAACCATAGCTACTTTTGTGAGAAAAAAGAAAACACGAACGAGCATCTCGTGCAGTTACCTCTCATCGTTTGAGATTGGGTCGGTCAACAAAGAGTGGGGTCAAAGGAGATCGTGCATGCTCCGTTCGTTTTTTTTCAGTTACCTCGTGCAATGGCTCGCGTAACCATCAATGCGTTAATTTTCATGCTAATACCTAATACGCCCAAGATTTTGAGAAGGGGGGAGTATGTAATTTCGAAGAGGAGCGAGTTCACCTTAGTTTTGATAGCCCTTACTCGAGCTCTAGTTATTGGTTCACGTGGTGTCGTGGAAGACGAAGATAAGTCCATAGGGATGATCGCAGGATGCTCCGCATCATTATATCTCTTTCTTTCCCAGACTAACTGATTTACTTGCCACTAAGAAACAAATTATTCAAGAGTAATTTTGCCCTAATATCTCTATAATTTGATGCCTTGATCACCGTGCCCAAAACAATACATCTTACATGAAGAAACGGAGGAAGTAGTTACTAGACTACTAGTGATATAGTTACCAGACTGCTAATGACATAGTTACCAGGGTGCTCATACTATAGTTACCAACTGTAGCAGTTATGTAGTGTGTTATAGTTACCAACATGACTATTATGTAATTACCGGGCTGCACGTGTTATAGTTACCAACATGATTGTTATGTAGTTATTACCAGACTGTTAATCATATAGTTACGCGGCTGCTCATGTTAAAGTTACAACTTGACTACTAAAGTTATCAGGATACTAAGCTATCATTATCAACGCCCCGCTTTATATATAAAGCCATGATCAACAACGCCCGATACAACCGCACTCACTCACAACACACGCACACACACTCAAAGCATGATATATAGGCGTTGAGCGCAACAACACAATCCTAGCACTACAAGAGCCGCCGGGGGCTTCAACCGTGAACACGCCACCGCGAAGAAGTGAAGCCGCATATGACGAACCGTGGGCTCCAAGGCGGCTCCTTTAGAAAGGATACGACACCGGAGCGCCGCCACCGCCCGATCCGAGAATTAGAGTTTCCCTTGGAGCAACACGACGGGCAATCAGAGCCGCAACGACGCCTTCAAGAAGGGAGCACTCTTCGCCGCCGCCGGTCCGTCCGAAGATAGAGCAGGTTTTCACCCGGCCACCACTCACCGCCACCGAACGCAACACCCCAGCTACCACGCCGCCCACACGGCCGTGGCAACCGGGCAGCACCACGAGCTCTGCCCATGAGCATCACGCCCCCACCACCAGGGTCGCCTCCCCGGAATCCAAGACATTGACACCAAGTCACACGAGACCCGCCGCTACCCCAACCGAAGAGACGAGCGGAAAGGACCCGCCTTTCGCACTCCTGGTCGAATCCTGCACCGAGACCCAATAGGTCGGCCACAACTAGCCTCCATTGAGTCGTCCTACTGCACCGTGCGCGAGACGAGCACAGTCCTGCTGACGTTCGTGAGACGGGCCGGTCCTGCAACCGGGCGCGAGACGAGCTCGGTCCTATGGCACCAGGCGCGAGACAGTCGATGAACGGCAGCCGGGAGAAGGCCAGCCTTCCGGCGAGAGAAACGAACATAGCTGAGGAGAGGGGTCGAAGGCCGACACAGACAGCCTACAGACAAGCCGACGTCAGAACAATCTGGCCGCCGCCGCAATCAACCTGCCACCACCACATCACCTGCGCCTCCACGCCCTGGTCAGATCCACCCGAAGCCCCGCCACCCCGCACCGGAGCAGCGTGGACACCGGCCACAACACCACCACCTCCACAGGATCGCCGGGAACCCCCGCCATCGCCGACCATCACATCCACCGGATCTGGGCAGGGATGTCCAGATCCGCCGCCAGCACGTCCGGGACCACCAAACCCCACGAGTGCAGGGGGAGGGGAGGAGGAGGCAGCGCCGGCGGGCCACGAGTACGCGGGAAGGAGCGCCGGAGCAGGGGTCGGCCGAGACCCGCCGCCGCAGGCAGGGGAGGCGCCCCGCGACGCCAGCCATTCGCGCGCAGGAGGAAAACCGCCCCGCCGCCGCCTCTGCCACGCGGCCTTTGGCCGGCGGCGCCCACGACGGCAGCGAGGGATGGGGAGCCGGGGCGGAGGGTCGGGAATGGCGGCACAAGGGTTGTCTCCCGACGACACTCGCGAGAGCGCCTCGGAAGAGGGAGGGGAGGGGAGAAGAAATTGCAGAGCTCTAAGCTATCATTATGAGACTGCCAATGCTAAAGTTATCAACATAACAATTGTACTTTGGGTCATGACTGTTATGTAGTAGTTATTACCAGACTGCTAATCATATAATTATGAGGCTGCTCATGTTAAAGTTATCACTTGATTACTAAAGTTATCAGGATACTAAGCTATCATTATCACTTTGGGTCTCTATAAGGGGTTTATTACACCCCCTTGTATTTTGGGTCAAACTTTGACCTTAACCATAGATTTGATTTGCAAAGGATAATACTTAACTCTTTCATAATTCCTCCATCCCATAATGTAAGACGTTTTTTGACACCAGTATAGTGTCAAAAAACGTCTTACATTATGGGACGGAGGGAGTACAATATAAGATGTTATCACAACCAATGTACTCATATATTATTAATTGTAAGTAACATCTTATATTATGGGCAGAGAGAATGTCATAAAATTTATACTGTGGATTCGTATTGGAAAGAAGTTTCCATTTATATAGTTTTGTTACGTATAACAAATATTTTGTTACGCGGTATGGTCAACTTTGGCTCAAAGTCTGAGGGGCCTAATAAACACGGGCAGAGGGGAATTGCATTCCATAAATATATCGTCTTAATCATGATTTATAGTCAGTTCTCCTAAAACAGACTACACCCGAGGGCAATTTCTAAAGTCCCAACTACTAATTACAATGCTCATCAGAAGGCCGTTCCCTGGAATGCTTGCCAATTTCTTCCAGGGAGGAACATACCAACAATAAATGCATCCCAATCAATCCCGTCCACACCAGTTAGATAACAACGAGCATCTGCTTCCAAGTATTGCATTTCCCTGTTGCAAATTGCAGATCCTGGCAGAATGGAAGCAAATCTAAGCATTTTCGGATGATGAGTCTCCCGAAGATTTGACTCCTTAGACCTCCTAGTTTATTCTTCTCCTTCAACTAGTCTTCCACGTACCCATCTCATCTTAGACTTATTAGCAGGTGAGGACACATTCTCTAGTGGCTCTGCTGAAATAAATTCTGTTGTATCTGCTGCAATCCGGTCGATCTGGTCGTTATTGACCACTTGCTCACTGATATATAGATCATTTGTTCCAAGATTTCCGTTCACATCTTGAGCTGTTGAAAAAGCTGAAGGAAGCAAATAAGCTCTTTCCATGGAGTTCTCTATCCTCTGAAACATACTGAGTTGTTCCTTTTCACCTAGTGCAGACACATCAAAATAGAAATCCATGCCATTAACAGTCCTTGGAGGTAACTTCATTCCATTTACAGATTTATTCTCTTGTTTAATAGGGTCATTTTGATTCTCCAACTTGTGCAGTTCCGATACACCTGAGTCATCCAATGTATCATCAGAAGAACTTTCTGCTGGCCCATCATTATCATCAACACCTTCGAGTGACATTCTTGCCTCTGTAACAAGCTTTCTAGCTTCTATAAGTGATGCTTGAGCAAATGGAATTTTCGCTGCAACAGGCTCAAGAGCATTTGCAGCTTTCTCGGCTTCTACAATGAGTGACCTGATGGTAAAAGAATAAGAAAACAACTTACAATGAGACAGTTAAATTTTAAAATGTCTTGCATGTACAGATGGCATGTTAGTTTTCTGACAGGAAATAGTGTAAACTAGGTATGAAGTAAAAGCACCCCGGAAAATTCAACTGCTAGTGTGATTGCAGTGCACTAATGCGATATATTCATATGTTATTACTTATGTTTTTCTTCCCATTCTTTGTTTTTCTGGAAAAAACTTCCGATCCATTCATCAAACATCATGGCAGTACAAAGAACACAAGAAATAATAAAAATTACATCTATGCCTGTAGACCACCTAGCGACGACTACAAGCACTGGAGCAAGCCGAAGACGCGCCACCATCATCACCCCTCCCTCACCGGAGACGGGCAAACCTTGTACTGACATGTATATTGTTTGGATTTTCCAAACACTTTTTCACAGATATGTGGTCTTGATTTTTCCCAATAGTAACAATACCCTCATTAAATTTTGCTTTTTTTTTTGCATCATCATGTCGTCATGCTTAAACTTGAAATGAGGTAGCTAAAACCCTCAACCCATTAAACCAAACCCAAACCATAATTACTTTTATCATTTTATTTTATTAGGGAATTACAAAACCATTTCCCTTTTTGGTGTTTTGCATGATAGCCTTTCAAACTTTGCAGATAGCCTTTCTACAATACTTAGAGGCTACCCAATTTGTTTCATAATTTAATCCCTAACCTATCACCTACATTTAGTTCAAACCCAAAATTGATTTTAAATGGATTTACATTCCAGAAAATATAAACATGATTCCAAAAATTATGAATCTTTTTGTGAGGCTTTGATATATTCCAGAGAAGGTTCACAGAAGTTTGCATAAAGATTGGATCTCATCTGAACCTCCAAAACATTTTTAAACAGAAGATATTCCATTTTTTGTAAAAGAAAAAGAAAAAGGAATTCTTTTAAGTCACACAGCCCACGGCCCAAATACCCCTTCGCACTGGTTATTCCCTACCTCTGTATGGCAGCACGATCCCACGATCACGTTGACGGCAACGTCAATTTGACAGGCTGAACAGCGTCGTCTCGGCCTATATAGCTGCCCCCGACCTAGCCCTAGCCACCCTCTCTCGACGTTGCCACTCGCCTCCACCTACAGAGGCCCCTATTTTCCGCATGTCCTTTGACCGATCCAAGCACACCGTTGTGTTCATGGTGAGCTACTATACTAAAGCCCCCTATTTTCTGCAATGTTTGGTAGCTCTAGGACACTTAGCGCGTAGTCCAGTAGCAAGCCGTCACCCGCTCGCCGTTGTTAGAGGTCACGGACGTCAGTGGCAAGCAAACCAGCGTGCCCAATGGAGCCTCGAGGACGTATACGTCCTTGGATCATGCTAGTTCGCCATAGATCACTGGCCCACTCACGCACCCGAGCACCGGCCATTGGTCGTCGCCAACGACATCTTCTGTTCATTATTTCTACGCACAGAGTTCTGCTATTTAGCACCCGCTTGACTCTCTTTGCACTGCTGGTTGTCGTACTTGTCAGTGTTGCCAGGCTGTCCAGTCCAACTTAGAGTTTCATCACGTCTACGAGAGTTCTTTTCTCGGCTCCGTAAGGAGTTTGATCCATGGCGCGCTCTGTTGTTTGCTCGTGGCCGTAATTCTCTTATGTAGGCGCTTTCTAAGATTCATGCCAAGGAGACTCACCTCCCTAGTGCTGGTTTACTTTGTTAAGGAGTATTAGTATTAGATCTAGGGAGACCTGGCTATGTTTCCTTTCCTTGTACCCCAAGTCTTATGTAATAAATATAAGCCCCACGGGCTGCACGATAGAGATAGCATGCAAACATGGTATCATGAGCCCGGGTTTGATGTTGCATGGTGTCCTTGCTGAGCAGGGTACTCCTGCTCAGTTTTCTTGTCCCAGTGCTCATGCTCAGAATGGTGTGGCTAAGCATAAGCATCGTCACCTTCTTGAGACGCCTCAGGCATTGATGATCGCCGCCTCTATTCCACCTCACTTCTGGGCTGAGGCTGTTTCCACTTCCACCTATCTCATAAACATCCAGCCCTTTGCTGCTTTGTAAGGTGGCATTCGTTTGAGCGTCTTTTTGAGGAGTCTCAACCTTTTTGTAAGGTGGCATTCGACACTTCATTTGTTTGGTTGTGTTTCCTATGTTCTCCCCCCCCCCCCCCCCCCCCCCCGCGCGAACGCAGCAAACCAACCTCTCAAACTGGCGGGTCCATCTTTCTCGACCTTACTACCCGGGTCCATCTTTTGATGAGTCTCGTCCTTACTACCCGGGTCCATCTTTCTCGACCTTTTCTGTGAAGGATATCTCTTTCCTCACTTTTCCCCGACACTTCTATCACTAATGTTGAGTCCTTGTCCACCCATCCCACTCTTCTACTAATTCGACTGTTGTAGATACGACGCTGTCATCTCCTATGGTTTCCTCACCTCACTTGTCACGGGATCACCTTCATCGCCAGTGGTTTCCCCGTCTCCATCACCTGAGCCTATCCTGGTGATTCCTCGTATTCTTCCATCTTTTCCTCGTATTCCTGTTTATCAGTGGCCAGTCGGTTGTTGGGCAGTTGCTTGGGGCGCCCCGGAGAAAGATAGGTACTGCCTTGTCCCGAAGGAAGTTCTGGAGCATCCTCTCTTCTTCTCCATCATCAGTGGACTGGCCTGAAGTAATTTTGTACAGGCTGAGTTGGATTTTCTTGAAATTCCTTTGTATGCTTGCAAAATTCTTGTTGACAGACTCTGTAAACTGATAGAATTCTTTCATATCCTCTTCACGTTCTTGTGTGGGATTTTGCACTGAAGAAAAGTTCTTCAGAAACCACTACTCCAACCTTTCTGCTGCCGAACGAATCCCGCCGCCCGACACCGCCGCCGTACGCCGCCAGACACCGCCACCGTACCAGGTCGGGGCCCAGGACGAATCTGGAGCTCGATTCACGCCGCCGGGGAAGAAAACATATGCTCTGTATACCAATTGTCAGGTCCGAGCCTGATCTGTCAAACTAATTCAGAGAACAACGGAAAAACACTCAGCTTTCGGTGGAATTTTTGGGGAATTTTCATTACAGATCGTCGGATGAACAGCTAGGGTTTTCGCCGGCCGGAACACGGCGGCTGCAAGGGCCAAGCCCAGAATAATCCAGAATGCCCTCTCCACAAGCCGGAGGAGGGATTAAAAGGGGAAAAACAGCTGTAAAGTAAGATAGCGCCATGTTCAGCAACTACAGAGCTTGTGGTGAATATAAAAGTAACAGGGGCATGCATGTGGACCGTGCATCCAGTGATCTACGGCTCAGGACAATCTGAATCGGTACTGTGGCTTATCCAGCTCTTGGCGCATGTCTCCAGTCCTGACAGATACATGGGCTAGCAATGCTCGGATCGCCGTTCACTTTTTGCTTACTGTGTTCTTCTTGTTGGTTCTCTCATTGCCTAGAAGACGGAGCAACAAATTGTTGTTTCCTGCTCGAGTGCAGAGGCTGAGTTGCGAGCTATGGCTCTTTTAACGGCAGAGATGACTTAGTTATGGTGATTACTTCAGGAGTTTGGTGTGTCTGTTATTACACATACTACACTCTTGTCTGATAATACACGTGCTAGAAGTATTGCGCGCGATCCTATGAAACATGAGCGCGCCAAGCATATTGGTGTTGATGCTTCTTTTGTGCGCCCTCGTGTGTAGGATCAGGTTATTGCTCTTCAGTATGTGCCTTCCAAGTTACAGTTGGCGGATTTCTTTACGAAGGCCCAAACTAGAGCGAGCATGGATTTTATCTCTCCAAACTAAGTGTTGTGGATCCACCATGAGTTTGAGGGGTGGTGTTAGAGTTATATTATTTTCCATGTATAGCCTGTTTTATTTTCCTAAGGTATGAGGGGTTTCACGCATATTTACCACCTCTACATGTATATATATCGGCCTAGGTCCACCTGGAAATATAAGTTGCATATTTCCTAACAATATCTACTTGATGCTGCTATGGGTAGTTGAACCTGGCTCTGATACATTTATGTTGTGCAATGGATATACTTATGTTAATATGTAACGAAGGCAAAGGTGGGAGGCCATGTTTTATGCAATCGGTGTTTTGTTCCACTTGAGCCGACACTAGGACCCGAGTTTTATCTTGATCCAAGACCGAGCTTACTCAACCTCTCACTGGGGAATTTATGGGACCCCTTGCGACCTAGACCTAAACCTCAAACCTCTCCATGGGCCACATAGTTCGGGCTTTCCATTACGTCTAGTTGTGTTGCGAATGAGATATGTTTATGATGATGATGATGTTGTTAATGTTATAGCTAGTCGTTGCATACATATAGGCAAGGTTGTTAGAACCGTGATTCTGAATTGGATCGAAGCTTTGATGGTAGGATCGCAAATCATAGAATCTTCACTATCAGAATCGTAGAAACGTAGATACTAATAATCAAAATCATAGAATCATAGGGTTTCATTTGGATCGTAAAGTGGTAGATGTTAGGAATATGCAACTTGTATTCCAACAGGGCCATAGGCTAGTATATATATACATGTACAGGTGCAAGACATTTGCAAGAAACCCCTTATACAATGGGGTAAAGACAAAAGGCTACATGGCTATATATTCCTGGCTACATATGGGAAGTGTCGTGGCCACTCTCCCTCCGCCGGCACACCCCGTGTGTGCTATTCTCGAGGGCATTAAGGGGTTGTTTGGTTCTCGCCAGTGTCGGCCATGCCAATGTCGGCCAGATCCTGCACCAAGTGACTTGCCAAGCAGGGAACAGAGATTTCTGGCGGGAAAAAAGGGCTGGGCGGGAACACAAGGGCGGGAAAACTGGGCTCACATGTGAAACAGTTACAGGAGAGGAAAGAGAGAGAGAACCAAAACCAGGGCGTGCAAATCTCCAGGCTTTCAGCTCTCTCCTCTCCTCTGGCAGCAGCTTCCTCCTCTCGCTCCTCTTCTCCGGCTGCAGCAGCTCCCCCCTCCTCTTGCGCAACCACAATTGCATGGCTCCTGCCCTCTCTGCTCCCCCTTCCCCTCCCTTTGCTCTTTCTTACATGCTCAGATCTGCACCAGCTTGTCATGCCTTTCCTGCTCTGTTATGTGTTATGCTATGCACAGCTCCTCTGCTATTAGGTGCTGCTGCTACCTCTTATAGTAGTTGTCTAGTTGCTTACCGCTTAGTGGATGGATTAGAATAATGGCTACTAATGCATATGTGCTCACTGGTGGATTAGAAGCAAGGTACGTATGTCTCACTAAATGGTACTATTCTACTGTCCATCAGGTTCAGAGTCTGTCTAAAGCATCGCCACGCTTTACGCTTTAGCGTTTAAGCAGTGAGGCGCCCCCTCAGCGCCTCGCTTCCCTTTGACGCTTTAAAAATATATGGTGTGAGTGCCTTGCGGATTCTTCCTCATGGGAGATACAAGGTGGAATGACAGGCAGTGCACTCTCTTTCCTTTCTCTATTAAACGCAAGTTGTAGTGTATCTATAGGAGCAAACCACATACCCTTTACTTTGAGACGATGCCTACTCAGTGTAGATCTAATGTAAGTCTTGCAGAGTACGTCATGTACTCACCCTTGCTATTCAAACCAAGTTGCTGCAGAGGACTTCACCGACATTGAAGGCGGCTACTTCGCAAAACTTACTGACGACGAGTTAGATAGAAGGTCCCAGGTGGCAGTCTGAGCCTTGGGAGGGCCTTTCATTTATCTCCAACCTCTTGGGCACATTTGATATTTTGCCTATAACCAGACTATTCACTTCGTTGAATGATGTAATGTTGGATCATGTTGATCTCTAGTTGTAACAATAACTTATTAGCTCATGTGAGCTCCATACCTTATAAATGTTATCGTTCGAGTTCTATGATGATACTTATTACATTTCACCCCATAGCGTGTCATAGTGCGTGTATGTACGTAAGTACACTTTGCAGGTAGGATATTGCTTCTATTCTATACCTTGTAGGCAATTGCGCTAAACTTGGAATAGTACCGAATCCAGGGTCTGACAATGTGGCTGTTATTAAGCTTTGACTACTTTTCATAAATTAAACACATTGGATAGTGCAACAATCAAACAGAAATTATAAGGGGGAGCTTAGCCAGCATAGCCGGTCCCAAGCCCGGGTAAAGGAGGAGGGTTGTGATAGGCTTGGCGAGCCAACGTAAAAACTAGCCAGTCCCATAGGTATGAAACCCATTTGAGCGAGAGTAGTACTAGGATGGGTGACCTCCTGGGAAGTCCTCGTGAAAGGGTTTCATATCTAAGGGTTGTGATAGGCTTGGCGAGCCAACGTAAAAACTAGCCAGTCTTTTGGGTATGAAACCCATTTGGGCGAGAGTAGTACTAGGATGGGTGACCTCCTGGGAAGCCCTCGTGAAAGGGTTTCATATCTAGCCTACCCCAACTTGTTTGGGATAACAGGCTTCATAAGTAAGGATAAGTAAGCTTAGCCAGCATTGTTGGGTTATTTTGTATTATTTCCATATTTGTGAAAACTAGTCAAAGTCTAGTTGAAAGAACACATCAAAGTGCAGTAACAAAATTTTAAGCACGGAAAATCAATAGCTGATATTTGTTAGCAAAGATGTGCCTCATGCAGTTTACCCTTTTCTAATTGCAAATAAGACAACATACCTGGCTCTTTCAATAGCCTCTTTCTTCTCTATTTCCAGTGCTGTCCTTTGGGCTCGAATCTTCGTTATCATCTCTAGTTTCTCACCTGCCATAGGATCTTTGTAAGGAGTTGCACTTTTCTTTCTCTTAACCGGAGCAGTTTTTGCATGTGCATCGTCCATGCTGACAGCTCTGTGTTGAATAGATTTCTTTTTTTCACGCTTTGCACCTGGTTCTCTCGGAGTTCTTTGTTTACGCGGTACTTTAGATCCAGAAGATGTTCCATGATAGCTATTAATTGCACTGCAAACACGTTCACGGTATTCCTGCAAGAAAATCAAACGTTTCTACCATTAGTTTATGGAATATGAATAAGCCATATATTGCCCCGAAGACATTGGAATGAGAGGATGAGAACCATGAAATATGTTCAGCAAGGGATAGATAATCTTACTCGATCCAACCACTTCGCAGCAATGGCTTCTGCAATTTTTCTCCTCTGCTCTGGAGTTTTTGGCGCTCTTCTATTACCTGTCGGCCTAGGCATTGATCTTCTTTGCTGGACTTTCTCCAACCATTCCTGCCGCAGTTGCTCAGTCAATATTTTATGTGAATTCCATTGGAAGGCAACTCCACCAGCAAAGCCCTTCCTAGCTGCATCTGCTATCATTTCCCGCCACTCCACAAAGCAGCCATCCTGAACCATTAGCTTCTGTAGACGCAAGCTCCACCCACGCCTCACTCCCAATGATATCTTAATTTTGGTCTCTTCACTGTATTAAGTACAAACAAAAAATAGCAATTACTACAATTAAATCGATGTGGGTAGTTCTAGAAATCATGAAACTAAGGAACTGCAGTTAACTTTTTTTTTGAAAAAAAAGAACTGCAGTTAACTTATTACACTACTATTTAAGCACTAAATATTCTTGCTTTGAAGTTAGGTTCCTGGGTACTTCAGAGTTTAGACTTGTGGGTTGTGGCACAGTTGCAGGTTTGGATATGGCCGAGGGGAGTATGAAGTGGCATGTGCAAACATTGAGAAATCAAGCGAACGAGCTCTTTGGATCAGCTCGCTATAGTGCATGAGCTTGTGTAGGCCACGCTCCATCTCTTGAAGTGCATGTGCAAACACTTGAATCATGCCGAAACTGAGACAAGCTCGAGTAGCTTGTCAAGCTCAAGCCATTTGAACATCCCTATGTTTGAGGAACAAACTTGCCAACAGAATAATAAGTCAGACCAAGAATCAGTACACACTGTATGCACAGAAGTACATGGCCCCACCATGGCACTTCCCAATCATGGGATGAGATCCCCAATCTCCATGCTAGGCAGTCTACTTTCGAAATTAGGGAGATATGTTTTAGCATAGGCCTTGAGCCAATTAAGATAAGATCTATGATATGTTACCTATGTTTGTAGTATGAAGTTTGTATTAGCTATGTATGACTCCGGTTGTGTGACGAACTTTGTAGCGTGAACTCGTTTTAAAATTTGCAGTATGAAATATACCGGATATGTTCTGCCAGGACCTTCACATTCCCGCGAAATAGGGGGAACTCTAAAACGATTCGATTTTGCAGTAACAGATTATACCGGATCTCCTAGAGGTGCTCTTAGGATGTCTGCGAGCTGGTCCTTGATGCCAAAGAAATCAGCAGAGTTGCTCCCATTCTCCAAACATTCGTGGATGAAATGATACCGAATGTTGGTATGCTTGATCTGCTCATGGAAAACTGGGTTCCTGCTGAGTGCCAGCACGGACATGGTGTCCCTCTTCCCCTTCATATCACCAAGCAACCGTGCCAGCCAGATGGTTTGGCTCGCCACCGTTGTTGCAGCAACGTACTCTACTTCACAGGAAGACACAACCAAAACTCGCTGCTTCGCAGATTGCCAGCTTACCAAGCTGCCACTGAGGAAGAATAGAGCTCCGGACATGCTCTTCCTTATGTCGATGTCGCCGGTCTGATTGCTGTCCGAGAAGCCAACCAGTTTTGCGTCCTTTGAACTACGTGGGTAGGAGAGACCATAGTCAATCATGCCGGCTGTAGCGTAGCAGCTGCTTCACAGCGCTCATGTGTTCCACCGTGGGGTGCTCCATGAGTCTGCTCATGCAACCCAACAAGAAGGCGAGATCAGGCTGTGTGTGGACGAGGTACTGCAGACTTCCAATGATCCGCCGGTATGTTGTGGCATCAATCTCCTCTGCGGTGCTCTCACAACTCAATTTGAGTCGCTCCTCCATGGGTGTGGACGAGGGATCGCAGTTCCTCAGCCCAGCTATGTCAAGGATACGCCTGACGCCTGACGACTTCCCCTGATTCAAAGTGTCCCATCTTTGCCTTGGGTGTAACTCAATCCCATGTAGAAGGAGATGAGCTCAAGATCACCTATAAGGAATTCCGTCTTCATTTCTTCCGTGAATCGGGTGATCTCATCATGGTCTAATCGGGTGCCTAATCTGGTGATCACTAGATGGTAGACATTGATGCCAATGAGCAAGAACACCCTGCCATGAACGCGTCCGTACATCATGCTCATGGGCGCTCTGCTCGAAGCCAAGCCACTTCAGTGAGGCATGAGGCATGCCTTACATGCACGCAGGGCTTGGCACAGTACAGTACCCCCTCATAGTCGCAACACCTTTCCTTCTTCTCAAGTGACAAAGAAACCAAGTGGTTGCGACACGTAAACCTCCTTGGTGCGGAGGGTGCCTCCGGATATCACCATGTCGTATGCCCCATCGTCAAAGACACGCATATCTCCCACATCATACATATAAAGGTGAATCTTCTCTTTTTCTTGTGTTTACTTGACCCCTTCGAGGACGGTATACTGCTTGACCCTCCTCCCTTGTGCATACATAGGTTTGAGTGGAACTTCACACATGTCAAGGAGTGCAAGCACGAGAGTACGCCTACACCATCCGCAAGGGAAGCTTGGAAGCAGCAACGAATAGAGAAGAAGGAGAAGAGCTGCTGACGATCAGCTGCCGGACTGTCTAGACAACATCTCAGAAGTCCGGCTTGATGCCTCCAGGCATCAGTACCCAAAACATTAAGCCGGATGAAAGGGTCCTCTGACTTTCTGTCCAGCGTTTTGTCTGGCCATCAGCCGGATTGTCCGGCATCCAAGCCAGAGTGGTACTTCACACATGTCGAGGAGTGCAAGCACGAGAGTACGCCTACACCATCCGCAAGGGAAGCTTGGAAGCAGCCACAAATAGAGAAGGAGAAGAGCTGTTGAAGATCAGCTGCCGGATTGTCTGGACATCATCCCGAAAGTCTGGCTTGATGCCTACGGGCATCAGTACCCAAAACGTTAAGCTGGATGAAAGGGTCCTCTGACCTTCTGTCCGGCATTTTGTCTGGCATCCAAGCCAGACTGTCTGGCCCTGGAACGCGCCAGCCGTTCGACGACTACACCAGCCCGACGCCCCGAGAAACTCAGTCCCCGAACTGTCCGGGCATCTGCCGGACTGTCCGACCCGAGCCTACGCACAGATCTGGCCCATTGGCCATGTATCCCCTCCTCACTTACCCTTCGTGCCTAGGACTATATATAGCCTTTCTCCACCTTAGATTTAGGGTTAGCTAAGAACAAAAGACAATAGAGCTTAAGTCATGTACCTCCCCTTGTGGGATTACCCCTTCATGGAGATGGCTCCTCTCAAGGAGATGAAGACCTCTTGAGGGGATGACTCCATAGGAGTACCAAGACCTCCACTTGTGGAGAAAATTCCTCCATGGAATTCAAGCCCTCCTTGTCCTAGGACTTGGGGAAGAGCTTTATCTTGTTCCATCTCTCTCTTTTGATGATTTGGATCAAGGATCTATCTATGTGTATCTTTAATTAGTTTTCCCTATGTTTCCTCTGTGTTCTTCGCGTTCTTCCTCAAATCCACCTCCAGTTCATGAAGATTGGGCACAATTAGGACTTGGTCCCATATCATTTGGTATCACGAGCAAGGTTGCCACGAATTGACTAGTTGCTATATTAGTTGATCTACCTTCCTTTGCATTCCCATTGCCCAATTCTTTTTTTTTTCCATCAATCTCGAGCGATAAATCAAGTTTTTCCACCCAAAAATCAAGTTCACAGCCCTGAATTGCGATCCCCGGACTGTCTGGCCTTCTACCCGGACGTCCACCCTTCCCCCGGACTGTCTAGGTAGGTTCCTGGACTGTCCAGCTACCCTATACCTTAAAAACAAAAGGTTTTCACCTTCAAGCCATACTGTCTGGCTTCCAACCCGGACTGTCCGACCCACTGGAAATCTGTTGCGGTTGTTTCACCGTTTTGGCCATAACTCTTAGATCCAGACTCCGATTTGAGTGTTCATGGGCTCATTTTGTAGCTATTGATGTGCAAGTATTTATCATATAGGAAAACATCAAGTTTGTGAATCAATAGAGTGGTGCCAAGTGACGAATCTGTTGGCCTCTGCATACAATCAAGCTAGTGTCTCTCCTTGTGTTTGTGCAACACAAGCTTAGTCTTATCTTGTATGCTCATTCCTTCGGTTGCACAAGCCCGTTATCTTTGCCTATGTGTTCCTATTGTTTTCCTTCCACATCTTGAGATCAACTTGCTTTGAGTTCATTTGGATCTTGCCCAATCATTTCAATATATTGATCACTTATTGCTTGAATTTGGTGCACTAACCTTACCGAGCTCCACATATAGCCTTGTTGTGAGTTTGTAGGTGTGCGTTCGAGAACACTTATCAACAGCATTTTGCTCTATTGGTACACATTGGACGATCTTCGATCCTTTTCATCCAAGGAGTGGAGAACTTAACATGCTATTGTTCTTTCCTTAGCCACTTACTTTTTGTGCTAGTGCCATCATGTATAGGGAGGGTGGGGCAAACATGGATGAACTTGCAACGAAGCCTCAAAAGCTTCATCGCTATCACTCTAGGAGAGAGTACCACACAAGCAGTAAGAATGATGGTGGCCATGGCAACTCCACTAAGAAGAACAATAAGTCAAGTACCTCTACATCAAGACGGTGCGACGACAAGGCCATCACCGAACTCATCCACAAGTAAGGATGCGTTTGGTTACCTGCATTAGGCCCACCCAAGCCCGCGCGGGCAGTTTTCAACCTGTTTGGTTGATCAGGTCACATCTAAAAGTTGACCCCACGAAACTTAAAGCACCTCGGGCCTGCATCCAGAGGAACGCTCAAATCGGTCGTTTTTGTGGAACCAGGCCCGAGCGGTGCTACCTTAGGCACGTGGGCGTGGGTGGTTGCACGCGTGAATGCGGTCTCGAGACATCGCGTTGTTTCCCGAAGTCGCGTCATAAATTACCCTCACCACCACCACCCCCCCCCTTCCTCACCGCTCTCTCCCCTCTTCCCCACTCACACCAGCGACGGCGACCACCGGAGCAACTGCAGGACGATCCAAGACGACGGCGACCACCGGAGCGACTATAGAACGATCCAAGATGGTGGCGACCACTGGAGCGACTGTAGAACTCCATGGGAGTGCATCAGCCATGGCGGTAAGTCCTTGCCCTTTCTCTAGATTTACTGCTTTCGACTCGGGGTAGATTTGATTTGTGCACATGATTGAAGAGTTAGGGAGGGGATTGAACACATCGGGGGTGTGGGATTGGATTAGGGGCAACACTGTCGATGAACACTCGAATCCATCGATTCTGCACCGACAGCTTCTAGGGTTCATACGGTCATTCTTTATTACATCAGGGGTGGGGATTGAGGTACAAACTAGCCGCGAAGACCTTGGAGTCACGTCGAGGGGCCAGGGCCGAGGAGGTAGCCATATTCTTTTCTTCCATCACACCAGCACCCGCAGTCTCGTCCTCATCGTCTTCGTCAAGAACGATGGGTCTTGCACGGTCGCCTGCCGCTGGCGCCCTGGCCACCATCTGCACCGCATCGTAGTCCTCTTTTGGCGACACCAATGTCCTAGTCCAATACGCTCTGGCACGCTGGTCTTGAGGCGCCTTGTACTCCCTGTACTTCGCCCATCTTGCCCTCTGCCCAGCGTCGCCGGAGTCTGCCTGATTCATGGCCCAGCGCAGGATGTCCACTGACATTGCGCCCTTGTCTGTGTCAGGAATCAGTGTCTTCAACTCATCCGCCGTAGCCTTCTAAATCACAGCGACGGCCTCCTTGTGCATGTCTTCGATGCTGCTGAAGTTCAAGCACACTTCCATGATGTTCTCGAACTTCGCGCGGTCGCCGAGCAAGCACCCGAGGAAGAAGGCCCTCCATCCAATGCCCCAGGGGAAAGCGTTGGGGTTAGAGTTGGAGTTGGAGTTCATGTCGAGGGAGAAGTGGTGAAACAGAGAGGTGGAAGAGGAGAGGTGGTGAAACAGAGAGGGTTTAAGTGCGGTGCTGGGTAAGTAATGTGGGTAAATATAGGAGCGTTAGGCCGATAGGAATGAATGCTGACCTTTGAATTGCATGTTGTTAAGCTAAAAAAAACTGTGTTGTTCATAATGCAGATTGAGAAGGGCAAAGAGGCCGTGCCACCATTGGAGAAGGGCAAAGAGGTCATGCCGCCACTGGTCGAGGTGCCGGTGCAGGAACACCCAACAGCCAAGCGGAGTAACTACGGGCACTACCATGAGGAGTCAGGACCAAGCCACTTCTGCAAGGTTATCCTTGCTCCGAAGCTGGAGAGTCTGCCAATGCCTCTGGAGTTCACGAGCACTTCCCCGCCGTCCCTACAGAGTTCAAGCTCAAGACGAACACCTGGTGCGCATGGAGGGTCACGGTGAGGGTGGTCAACGACAGGGTCACCCTTGATCAGGGTCGGGCCACCTTCGCCGTTGTTCACTAGATCATGATCGGGTACATGGTGGCGTTCAAGTTGCTGACCCCCGACACCATGAAGGTGATCATCTTCAACGACAAGGGCGTGGAGGTGGTCACCAAGTGCAAGAAGCACGATGACGCCTTCGCCGTGACCGCCTAAATGAGCTCATGTTACCCGTTCGTTGAAGTACTATGTTAAACTTCTATGCGTGGTTTAGACTTTGATGTGTGTTGCAGTTTTGTTTAAGTACTTTGCCAAACTTCTATGTGTGGTTAAGACTTTGATGCGTGCCTAAGTTTGTTCTGGTTGCTATAGTTTTGTTTTTACCTTCCAATGTGTGCCTCTGATAACCTCACCACATCGAGGAGGAGGCTACCACACAATTGTCCTAGATGTAACCAAACAACCGGACTTGTGTTTCCCCTGAAACAGATCGGCAACCAAAAAGCCTGCCTTCCGTTTCGGCCCATGCAGGCTAGAGGGGATGCATGCAACCAATTAACATGCAGATGTTGGTTTTTTGCCTGCATTTGCTCAACCAAGCCCAACTGGGACAAGTATGCAAAGGGCAAAAAACGATGCAGGTAACCAAACGCATCCTAGGACATCGACAAGCACCTCAAGACTATGGACAAGAGAAGCTTCCCAATCTCAAATCCACTACTCCCACGAGCTACCTCGACTTCGACACCAAGTACGAGATACTCCCTCCGTCCGGAAAAGCTTGTCCCTCAAATGGATGTATCTAATACCAAATTAGTGCTAGATACATCCATTTGAGAGACAAGCTTGGGACAAGCTTTTCCGGACGGAGGGAGTACTATTTTATGGGACTCATGACCTCGAAGAGTAACTCGTGTGGGAGCAAAGAATGGACGACTACCTCAAGCTCCATCAAGTCCCATCCGAAGATCAAGTGATGAGCGCCACAAGACACTTCCACTACTACGCTTTGACAAGGCGGCTTCACCTACCTTCGAAGGCATACCACACGGATTGGTCCAAGATGAAGAAGGCTATAGGGCGAGAGTTTGTGCCATCCAAATACTCGAAACATCTTCGTCACAAATTGGAGAACACCCCACAAGATCCAAGTCCCTCGACGAGTACTTATCTCAGCAAGCCTTGCCACGAGTCGGTGAGGACGACCCCAATGGATGAAGTGCCACTTCAAAGCGGGATTGAACAACGACATTGCCAAAACTACCTCGCTCAATAACTACAAGTCTATCAACAACCTTTACAATGTTGCTCTCAAGGCGGAAGGAGAAATCAAGAAGGCCAAGGCTACTCGACCCCATGCACACTTCAACGACCAAGCTCCAAGACGGCGAGTATTAGGATAGTTCCACTAAGATGTCCAAGCCCGACGCCACAATGCTCCGAGATGACGCTCCAAAGTTCGACTTCACCGCCATCCCGCTTTGTCATCATGACCCTTTTTCAAGACAGCACAACGACAACTATGACTATGGACCCATTCGAGGACCATACTTTGGAGGCAAGTGACTTGGTGGCGAGCGAGGAACAAGCTTCCACTTTTGGAGGCGATAGTGAGATGGTCGAGCATGGGATATTCCCTTCGGTCATGGAGGCGAGTGATGATGTGCCACCTTCTAGGACCTTCATCCTTGGCAACGGTGACGAGATGCTTAAGGATGGGATTTTCCCTTCAACTATGGCGGCGTATAGTGCGACTTCAGAGATATGTGCACGCATATTGAGAGTGAGAGTTCACCACTAGCCCCACATATGTTGATGCCCCAATTCCTATGTGAGGAGAGCCACAACCACCACCACCACCATCACTTGAGTGACTCCATCATATGTGAGTTTGAGTGCGGTCCATCCACCTTGAGGGAAAGAATGAACCACAAGAGTTGAGTGAGGTAGTCGATAGGTCATGTTAGGCCATTTGCAATGCAAACAACTTAACCTCTACCTCTATTGTGTCCTCTCCTTTGGTGCTAGGTCTCATGGATGATAACACCTCGATCCTCAACAACTTCGGCCCTCCTTTGGACAAGACAATGGCCATGGTGGAAGAAGATGCACCCCGCACATGGTTCCATCAAGATGATGACATTGGCCACAAGATGGTCTTTTCCACCACACCTACTTCACATGAGTGGGACTCCCAAGGTAACAAAATAGGTGATGGTGATGTGCATGTCCCTCTAGTGGATATGGATTGCTTGCATGATACTGACGCTCCTATTACTATGTCACATGTTATTAGGCCTTCTACATGCTTTGATTTGCCACCCATCTATGATATGTGTGATGATGAGTACGTTATTTTGAGTAGTTGTGATACCATGCTACATATGATATCTTGTCATAACTTCATATATCATATCATGTTTGATAACCCTCTTGCTTGGTCATATGCTATGAATGAGATTTCGAAATTCAAATATTTGCAATGACTATGCCATCCCCATTAAATTCAACTTGAGTTGTGAATATAGCATAGATGACAAGCTTTTGCTCTATGGTATTTGCATATCTTCTGATGATATTGGCGTGCTCCCTTTGCATCATTTGAGCAATTCCCTTCAAATGTCATGCCATGAACAACTTGCTTTGTACATGCATTGTTTAGATGTTGTTCAATTTCTCCTTGTTTTACTTCAAGTCTTTGTCTTGCTTGCAACCATGCTTATACTATTGCCCATGAGGACACCCCCATAGTGTCCTCATACATGTTAGAGTGCTCTATCTTTTACTTTGCATGCTCCCATAATTGTGTGTGTAATGTGCTTTACATTGATATGAATGCTATGCATATTAATATTGATGCATCATATACTCGTTACACCTTGTGTCCCCTGTGTGTTGAGCATAACAAGTATCATTGCATCATGGATATCGTATTCTTTTATCGTGCATCAAATTTACTTGCATATCTTGTGCTAACTCCCACATGCACATACACATCATGATGGATGATGTGTACATGTACCACGTGCCCACATTCTTTCGTTTGTGTCTATGTTGTGTAGGTCATCATGCTTGCTTGTCAACTTCCAAACTCATGAGTTGACAACACGAGCTCTGGAGAGCTACATTTGGAGTCCGGGGCTGTATACCAACCTAGGGGTCCTGTGCCAATCTGATGGGCCGACTTTTGGTGGCAAAAGGCAACCCTGGGCCATGGCACCGTCACTGATGTCACACAATTTTATCGGACGGCTATCAATAATTGAGGTGAAATGGAAGCACACATGTGCGAAGAAATCTAGTAGGCTTTCATCACACACCACTGATAGATATATTGTTCCTTAGTTTAATAGGTGTGGTCGGCATTTAAATATTCAATAAAATATAGAGAACATGTTGATGTAGAAGTGCTTTGATACTCGTATTAAAAATGTTTACATAACAATTATTATTTTATCACCAAAAGGCCAAAATTGCTAACACATCTTTTACAATGCAAGCAAGGACAAAAAAGGAGACATTTACTTACAAAAGTATTATTTTCCATGAACACAATCATATATCTTAAGAGTCTCTAAATGTGGCGGAAAACAACAACAATTACTTCATCAAGTCATGCATGGTTCGCAATCTAAGAGCGACAATCCAACTGGTATGGTTCGCAACTCTAAGGGCGTCAATCCAGCTGGTATGGTTCGCCTCTAAGGGCGTCAATCCAGCTGGTAAGGTTCGCAACTCTAAGGGCGTCAATCCAGCTGGTATGGTTATCAACTCTAAGGGCGTCAATCCAGATGGTATGGTTCGCAACTCTAAGGGCGTCAATCCAGCTGGTATAGTTTGCAACTCTTAAGGGCGTCAATCCAGCTGGTACGGTTCACAACTCTAATACATCTTAAAGTAAACCATGTGGGACTAAACCCACCATTACAAAGCACAGCACACAACAGGGTGTTATACTTATGGAGGATAATGGTTCAGGCCATCTCAACACGGCGCTACAAATGGGCGCTAGGGAATAAATTCCCAGCCGTTGCTCTCCAATCCCGGTCACATAGTTGGTGTTGAGTGCCTGATTTAGAGGCGACGCTTAGGTGGGCTTTTGGTTCAAATTAAATGGTCCAAGCGCCATGGATTTATTATGTGCGTTGGAGACTATGGCTCTTACGTGAGTGCTTCATCTTGGTATTTTTCTATTTTCTTGTGCAACTTCTTACTGAGGGCATCTCCAACAGAAGAAGCTTATATGAGCACCTAAAAAAACAAGGGGGGCAGCCCAGTGCAATAGACCCAAGGCGGTCGGACCCTTCCCCAAACCCTGCGCAAGCGGGAGCAACATGCACCGAGCTGCCTTTTTTTTAGGTGCTCATATAAGCTTCTTCCGTTGGAGATGCCTTAGTAAGACGTTGCACAAGAACATAGAAAAATACCTTGCCGATAATAGTTAATGTTTTATCAATGTACTACATAAATCTTAAGAATAAGTAAGGGCCTACCTCTGAGCATGTCCGAGATTCATCAGCTTTTTCTTAACCTGCACAGCAATCTCTTTAGCCAAGCTAAACAATGCATTAACTTGTTTCTGACAAAAACTTGAACATACTGACACAGTATTAATGAGCCAAGTAAATAATGCAAGAAAAATATAGGCTTTGATAGGGATCACACCTAGTACCTGACACTAATGCACCCACTGGTCCTTTGCGGTTGGACCAAGTGTTACATTTGTGCCTGCTATGGCATGTGTGTTTAGTTTGTAATACCACACCATTATAGTTTATAAGTAATTAAACCAATAATAATAACAATAATCATTTCCCATTATATACTCCCTCCGTTCCAAATTACTCGACGTGGTTTTAATTCAAACTATATATGTAGAAGTATCTGTATTACCAGCCATGCAGTACCCGTGTTGCTGCAACATATCGACATATTACTGCATATTTCATGTAAGATCCCAATTTTAAAGAGAACTATAGCAAACGAATTCAGGAAAATTACATCTTAATACATACTTCAATACATAACAACAGCAGCAGCAGCAACAACAAAGCCTTAGTCTCAAACAAGTTGGGGTAGGCTAGAGGTGAAACCCATAAGATCTCGCAACCAACTCATGGTTCTGGCACATGGATAGCAAGCTTCCACGCACCCCTGTACATGGCTAGTTCTTTGGTGATAAGTAAATTTAGATGCCCTGGAACCATTTATGAATACTATTCAGCATGCTTTACCTGGCAAGGTTGCAAAACATACCCAGTAGAAAGCAAAGAGAAATGATGGTATGAATATTCCAAGTTAACTGCTTCCGATCAGCATATGATTCAATAAATTAGAGAGTGTCTCAAAATAAAATGTGGTTGGATGAACATTTCATTGCAAACATGCCAGATTTCTAGCTATGATGTCTGCATTTGTACGTATCCACAGCCAGAAATGTGGAACCAAGCATACGAAAACGTACATTTTTTCAATAATCTATCCAACTCACTGTCCTGAAATTTTTCACCCTTCCTTTGCATTGCAAAACAAACAGCTACATAGAAGCTGTATGGTGACAATCTATTACACCATGAAATAAAGCAACTCCAGAACGTTGTAGCACCCCAAGACATAAGGGTGTTTGTATTGTCCAGTTTAGTTAGAGATGGTTGATCTCCTCAGAGGATGCAAACTTAAGAGGTAGAGACCATGTGTTACCCAAATGCAATTGTTCCCAGGCATTCAATCGATCCAATATAAGATAACAATTTTAGCTTGTAGCAATATTGCTATTAATTAAATGTATTCAATTAGCTATCTACAATCCTACATTATGAAATAGTTAGCTCAAGTAACACTACGCAAATACCAAGGGATTAAAAGACATGACACCACATATAAATAGCAACAACAATTCTTACATGACTTCACCTTGGGGTTCTGCATAGCAAGCCGTGTCCTCTCCCGAATCCGCTGGAGCGTCTCTGCACATGCAAGTTAAATTTAATAAGGCGTTACCGTTTCCTCAAATCAATATGCAACTCTTATCTAAGACATTTACTAGATCCATTTAAACCTTCATCGTTGCAGTTATCCCATGTTTTTCTGGAACAGAACATCTACATGAATTTCCTAAAAGGTGGCCGTTGGCATGTTGAGTTCTCACGTTGCTATCACACGGTTTCCACCTACCAGTACCAATCTCCCTCTTTTTCTTCCATTTTAATCAAAAAATTTCACAAAAGTTACTATTGAAGGATTAGGTGGTGTTTGATTCTCTAGTCCTAGGACTTTTTCTAGTCCCTACGACTTTTTGGAAAAGACTCTCAAGGAGTGCTTCTAAGGACTTTTAGCAAAAAGTACCACCCTGTTTGGTTTGCTATGGACTTTTTCTAGTCCCAACACAAAAAAGTCCCTGGAACCAAACACCCCTAAACTAGGGTGCAATCCTACCTGGGCTGTGCTTCCTGCCCTTGTTCCACGGCGTATTCCCCTTGTTCGCCTGCGATATCCGCATCCGCCTCATCATCTCCCTCTCGTCCACTGCCTCGCCGTCTTCCTCATTCCCCACACCGTCCTCCTCAGTCGGAAACTGGATTTCCAACGCCTTCGCACCGCGGTCCAGGGCCAGCGCAGGGTCCACCTCCGCTAACACCCTGACTGCGCCGGCGCGGCAGCGGGGCGGCCCAAAGCATATCACCCGGCGATGGGCGTGGGATGCGCAGGGCCACGGGGGAACCTGCGGGAGCCGGGGCCAGGAGGAGACCCAGTAGTAGCCCAGGAGCTGCGGCGCCATTAGACGTCTGTGTTCTTCACGGCTGATGGTTGGCCTAGCAGAATGCCGCCCACGTAGCGCGTGGAGACGTGATGCGAGGAATGGAGGGCGGCTGAGGGAAGGATTGGCTCGGCCGCGGCTGATGGAAGGATTGGTTCGGCGGCGGCGGCCGAGAGATAGTCGAGCGAATTGGTGACGTCCTATGCGGAGAACGTGGAGTGGAGCAGGGATAAGAGCGGCCGCAAACCACTCGGGTTGGGCCGAAAACCGCGCACCGGGGGCCATACCGGCCGAATTTCCGTCGTTTTCTTTACCTTTCCCTCCATTTCCCTAGTGCCGTCTTCCTTCTCCCTAGTCGCTTTCGCAATTCTTTCCCCCAAATCCGCCCGCCATATTGTCGAAAAAGTATGCGGCCCCTCGCCTAGCCACCGATTCCGTCCAACCAAAGTAGAGGAAGCCGAGGGCACCGATGGCAAGGCCCCCAGGCTTGTCGAACGCCCAGTGATCGCCGGGAGGCGATCACCGCTGACCGGCAGAACAAGCTCGTCATAAAGAAGGCCAGAGACGCGACGGCGGCGGAGTAGGAGGAGGTGTCTCGCGCGGGGATGGCAAACCTTCCGTCTCAACAGGCCGGCCGGTGCCCACAAGCCGCGTGGGGGAGCCAGCTTCTCGCCGCCACTATGGGGGTATGCGCCCTTGCCTGACTACGCCGACGGCGACGCGCATGGCGGCTTCAACCCCAACATCACCTTCCTGCATGGTGCGGCATCGCGCGCGTCCCCGTCAGGCTTCAACCACGACCCGCGCAATCCCTCCCCCGCGTTCGCCGCCGGCCTCAACACCCAGTACAACTACTCATCACCGACTTACTCAAGTTCGCCTGCGCCGTAGTGCCTTGCCCTTCGCACATGGCTCGGCGCCACACTTCAGCAGCACCGACGCCGACATGGACGAGATGATCACGAGCGGCTCGAGCACCGCCGCTTCGTGCCTCGGGTTCCGCACGCGAGACGAAACTCTTGACGCCGCCGTCGACCTAGAGGACGAGCTCGACGACGCCGAGTAAGAGGTGGAGGAGGAAGAACCGGCGGAGGTGGAGCCGGCGCCCAAAGGGAGAAAGAAGAAGCGGGCGGCCAACGCCAGGCCGGGCGAGCCTCGCGTCAAATGGACGTCCAAGGAAGACAAGTGCCTCGCCAAAGCATGGAATACCGTCAGCATCGACCCGATCACCGGCTCGAATCACAACACCGACACGTACTGGAGAAGGATCAAGACGGCGTTCGACGAGCGCAAGTTGGTCGACCCCGACTTCGCCAACATCCACATGGACCGCGGCGAGAAGGCCATGGTGACCATTGGGCGACCATCCAGGGCCCTGCAACAAGTGGCATGGGATTCAAGAGGAGATCGTGGCTCGCCCAGAAAGCGGCGCCAACGTCAAGGGTCGGGTATGGCCATCGATCGCCGGCCCAGTTCTTCGCCGTGTACTTCGCCGACACTTTTGTCTTTGGCTGTGCAGATGGTTCGGATGTTCAACATGTTTCGCCAGGGCAACAACGACCAAGAGTTCAAGTTCCTTCATGTGTTCACCAGGATCGAGTTGTGCGAGAAATGGACGGAGTGCCGGCTCGCTCTCGCCAAGGTGAAGGACGCCTACAACCCGGACGCGTCTGCCCCAGCGGCGGCAGAAGGGCGCCCTAATGGCAACAAACGAGCCAAGGCAGCGAGGGACGCAGCACCCGCTGTTGAACGGTTGCAATCGTCGATCGAGCAGTGCATCGCCGACGCCAAGAGGGAGGAGAAATCCGACGCGAGGTGGCCGGCGTTGATGACGAACCAGGACGTCAAGCTCGACCTTCTTAGGACCAACGTCACCGCGAAGAAGAGGAACACCGACCTAGCGTTCTTGAATGGGGCAGACACGTCGACGATGGATGAGCAGGTGAAGGCTTGGTAACTGGCGGACCGTGGCTGTCGTCTTGAACCAGATGTCGGGACCGGCGGCGATCACCGCTCCTACGCCCACTACGCCAACGCCGACGTCGAGCCCGAGCACTGAAGTTGTGCCCACGCCGACGCCAAGCCCGAGCACTGAAGTTGCGCCCACGCTGACTCGAGCCCGAGCACTGAAGTTGTGCCCCACGCCGACGCCGACCTCGGCCAGCCCTGCGACAAAGGAGCCTGCTGTTTTGATGAGCCTTGTGTCTATTGTTCCTACCCTTTTGATCGCCGGACTTTAGCTATGTTCGATCGCCGACCTTGTGGCATAATGATCACCGACCATGTGGCATGATGATCGCCGAACTGTGTTGTTTTTTTTGTAGCGGGAAAGTGAACTTTGAATTTTGATGCGTTTGAGAGCCGAAACTTGGGGGCGGGGATGGGAACTCGATCGTCCCCATGCCGAAAAAAACGCTAGCGCAAACGCTAAAAACCCTTCGTCAGGTGCGCTGGGGGACAAACGGCTGGAGATGCTCTAAGGCTAGTCATGGTGGGGATATATTACTATGTTCATCGTGTAAAGTAAACAAAGAAGTAGTAACATAGATGATTGCATTTATTAACTTGTAGACTCATATATCCTTGGGAAGCGATGTGTAAGAGTAACATACTAGGTTACTCTAAGCACCTTACCACACACGATATTAACATAGTTTCAGTCCTAGCTAGGAAACAAATCATAGTTCATCCTAACTACTAACAAATGTCATTACAAAAATAACAGTCAAATGGCTCAACAGGGGAAAGGTCATCAATGTCGAACTAGTGGCAAGTCCATCCTCGTCCTCTCCTTATTCTGCCACTGTTGTTTCTTCTTATTATTATTCTTTTTCTCATCTGTTGTTGTTTCTTCTTCTCTTCGGTTCCTGCTTTTGCTCTTCTTCTTCTTCAGATTCTTGTCTGACCTCTGTTATCCCATATTTCATGTGCCCACTCCATCATTTTGATCTTCTAGGCTTCGTTGTCAAATGCCTCTACACCATGGTCGAAACTGACAACATCGTCACGCATCACATCTTCCTCCTCAGGCACCAGTTCATCACAACCCCATTGCAAGATCTAGTTATGCAGAATGCAACAAGTAAGAATAAGATTAACCTAGGTGGGAAAAGTGTGTAATGACTTCTGATCCAGGATCTTAAACCTGCTCTTCAAAACTCCAAATGCCCTCCCAACAGTAACTGTAAGGTTGTAGCGTTCAAGATTAAACAATTCCTATGGAGTCCTAGGATTCCCGAAGAGTGGAAGAACACCTAGACGACGTGCATAGCTAGCATCTCCTAGGTAGTGCTTTCTACCCCTGTATGCTGCAGATTATGACCTTGGCACTCTGGCAGTGACATGAGTATGATCTATTGCCCCAATGCAATCATGAAATGGCATTGCAAGATGGTGTTATGGCTACAACAGGACAATACAAGCATATCAAGGCATGAACGGCATACTGTCAACGCTCATCTTAAAGTATGGATAACATCTTGGGCTACTGCGAATCTTGTTAGGAGTCTAGTCGGTTGGTGACCTGATCATCTCTCCTCTGAGTTCCCCAGCAGCATACAACACTTGCCTGAAGTACATGGAAATGGTCTCCATTGATCTCCTGAACATGTTACGCATAACCTTGAACCTCTGGTTATGACCAACAACATGGAGGAACATGGCTACCTACTCTTCCACACTGGTGTGGATGCTATCTTGTAGCAGCCCCTGCTCCTGAAGGTCTGCACAAGCCTGGTGAAAAGTGCTCTTTGTTGGGGAACGTAGTATTTCAAACAATTTGCCTACAATCACGCAAGATCTATCTAGGAGAAGCATAGCAACGAGCGGGGAGAGTGTGTCCACGTACCCTCGTAGACCAAAACCGGAAGCGTTTAGTAACCCGGTTGATGTAATCGAACGTCTTCGCGATCCAACCGATCCAAGTACCGAACGTACGGCACCTCCGCAATCTGCACACGTTCAGCTCGGTGACGTCCCTCGAACTCTTGATCCAGTTGAGGCCGAGGGAGAGTTTCATCAGCACGACGGCGTGGTGACAGTGATGATGAAGTTACCGGCGCAGGGCTTCGCCTAAGCACTACGACGATATGACCGAGGTGTGTATCTGTGGAGGGGGGAACCGCACACGGCTAAAAGATCAACTTGTGTGTTCTAGGGTACCCCCCCTCCCCACGTATATAAAGGAGGGAGGAGGGGAGAGCCGGCCGACCCCTAGGGCGTGCCCCAAGAGGGGAGTCCTACTAGGACTCCTAGTCCTAGTAGGATTCCACCAAAAGGGAGAGAGGGGGAAGGAAGGAGAGGGAGAGAGGGAGAAGGAGAGGGGGGCGCCGCCCCCCTTCCCTTGTCCAATTCGGACTGCAGGGGGGGCCTGCCCTGGCTGCCCTCCTCTATCTCCAATAAGGCCCATGGTGGCCCATTAGTTCCCCCGGGGGTTTCGGTAACCCCTCCGGCACTCCGGTTTTACTCGAAACTATCCGGAACACTTCCGGTGTCCGAATAACATGGTCCAATATATCAATCTTTATGTCTCAACCATTTCGAGACTCCTCATCATGTCTGTGATCTCATCCGGGACTCCGAACAACCTTAGGTCATCAAATCACATAAACTCATAATACAAATCGTCATCGAACGTTAAGCGTGCGGACCCTACGGGTTCGAGAACTATGTAGACATGACCGAGACACATCTCCGGTCAATAACCAATAGCGGAACCTGGATGCTCATATTGGCTCCTACATATTCTACGAAGATCTTTATCGCTCAAACCGCATAACAACTTACGTTGTTCCCTTTGTCATCGGTATGTTACTTGCCCGAGATTCGATCGTCGGTATCATCATACCTAGTTCAATCTCGTTACCGGCAAGTCTCTTTACTCGTTTTGTAATGCATCATCCCGCAACTAACTCATTAGTCACATTGCTTGCAAGGCTTATAGTGATGAGCATTACCGAGAGGGCCCAGAGATACCTCTCCGACATTCGGAGTGACAAATCCTAATCTCGATCTATGCCAACTCAACAAACACGATTAGAGACACATGTAGAGCATCTTTATAATCACCCAGTTACGTTGTGACGTTTGATAGCACACTAAGTGTTCCTTCGGTATTCGGGAGTTGCATAATCTCATAGTCATAGGAACATGTATAAGTCATGAAGAAAGCAATAGCAATAAACTAAACGATCATAGTGCTAAGCTAATGGATGGGTCTTGTCCATCACATCATTCTCTAATGATGTGATCATGTTCATTAAATGACAACACATGTCTATGGCTAGGAAACTTAACCATCTTTGATTAACGAGCTAGTCAAGTAGAGGCATACTAGGGACACTTTGATTGTCTATGTATTCGCACATGTACTAAGTTTCCGGTTAATACAATTCTAGCATAAATAATAAACATTTATCATGATATAAGGAAATATAAATAACAACTTTATTATTGCCTCTAGGGCATATTTCCTTCAGTCTCCCACTTGCACTAGAGTCAACAATCTAGATTACATAGTAATGATTCTAACACCCATGGAGTCTTGGTGCTGATCATGTTTTGCTCGTGAGAGAGGCTTAGTCAACGGGTCTGAAACATTCAGATCCGTATGTATTTTTGCAAATCTCTATGTCTCCCTCCTTGACTTGATCGCGGATGGAAATGAAGTGTCTCTTGATGTGCTTGGTTCTCTTGTGAAATCTGGATTCCTTTGCCAAGGCAATTGCACGAGTATTGTCACAAAAGATTTTCATTGGACCCGATGCACTAGGTATGACACCTAGATCGGATATGAACTCCTGCATCCAGACTCCTTCATTTTTTGCTTCAGAAGAAGCTATGTACTCCGCTTCACACGTAGATCCCGCCACGACGCTTTGCTTAGAACTGCACCAACTGACAGCTCCACCATTCAATATAAATACGTATCCGGTTTGTGACTTAGAGTCATCCGGATCAGTGTCAAAGCTTGCATCGACGTAACCATTTACGACGAGCTCTTTGTCACCTCCATAAACGAGAAACATATCATATCCTTAGTCCTTTTCAGGTATTTCAGGATGTTCTTGACCGCTTTCTAGTGATCCACTCCTGGATTACTTTGGTACCTCCCTGCTAAACTAATACCAAGGCACACATCAGGTCTGGTACACAACATTGCATACATGATAGAACCTGTGGTTGAAGCATAGGGAATGACTTTCATTTTCTCTCTATCTTCTGCAGTGGTCGGGCATTGAGTCTGACTCAACTTCATACCTTGTAACACAGGCAATAACTCTTTCTTTGTTTGATCCATTTTGAACTTCTTCAAAACTTTATCAAGGTATGTGCTTTGTGAAAGTCCAATTAAGCGTCTTGATCTATCTCTATAGATCTTGATGCCCAATATATAAGCAGCTTCACCGAGGTCTTTCATTGAAAATTTCTTATTCAAGTATCCTTTGATGCTATCCAGAAATTCCGTATCATTTCCGATCAACAATATTGTTGGGGATCGTAGCAGAAATTTAAAATTTTCTACGGATCACCAAGATCAATCTATGGAGTCATCTAGCAACGAGAGAGAGGGGAGTGCATCTACATACCCTTGTATATCGCGCGCGGAAGCGTTCAAGAGAACGGGGTTGATGGAGTCGTACTCGTCGTGATCCAAATCACCGATGATCCTAGCGCCGAACGGACGGCACCTCCGCGTTCAACACACGTACGGAGCGGGGACGTCTCCTCCTTCTTGATCCAGCAAGGGGGGAGGAGAAGTTGATGGAGATCCAGCAGCACGACGGCGTGGTGGTGGAAGTAGCGGGATCCCGGCAGGGCTTCGCCAAGCGCAAGCGGGGAGGAACAGGTGTCACGGGAGGGAGGGAGGCGCCAGGGCTTGGGGTGCTGCTCCCATGCGCCTCCCCACTATATATAGGGGTGGAGGGGGCTGGTTTCTTGCCCTCCAAGTCCATTGGGGCGTTGGCAAATGTGGGGGAAAGAAATCCCATCATTTCCCATCCCCACCGATTGTTATCCCCCTTTTTTAGGGATCTTGATCTTATCCCTTCGGGACATGATCTTATTCCTTCTAAGGTGGGATCTTGGTGCGCCTTGACTAGGGGTGTGGGGCCTTGCCCCCACTACCCACGTTCATGTGGGTCCCCCATGCAGGTGGGCCCCACTTCGGAACCTTCTAGAACCTTCTCGGTACAATACCGAAAAATCCCGAACATTTTCCGGTGGCCAAAATAGGACTTCCCATATATAAATCCTTCCCTCCGGACCATTCCGGAACTCCTCGTGACGTCCGGGATCTCATCCGGGACTCCGAACAACTTTCGGTTAACCGAATACTAATATCTCTACAACTCTAGCGTCACGAACCTTAAGTGTGTAGACCCTACGGGTTCGGGAGACATGCTGACATGACCGAGACGACTCTCCGGTCAATAACCAACAGCGGGATCTGGATACCCATGTTGGCTCCCACATGTTCCACGATGATCTCATCGGATGAACCACGATGTCGAGGATTCAATCAATCCCGTATACAATTCCCTTTGTCAATCGGTACGTTACTTGCCCGAGATTCGATCGTCGGTATCCCAATACCTTGTTCAATCTCGTTACCGGCAAGTCACTTTACTCGTACTGTAATGCATGATCCCGTGACCAAACACTTGGTCACATTGAGCTCATTATGATGATGCATTACCGAGTGGGCCCAGAGATACCTCTCCGTCATACGGAGTGACAAATCCCAGTCTCGATTCGTGCCAACCCAACAGACACTTTCGGAGATACCCGTAGTGCACCTTTATAGCCACCCAGTTACGTTGTAACGTTTGGCACACCCAAAGCAATCCTATGGTATCCGGGAGTTGCACAATCTCATGGTCTAAGGAAATGATACTTGACATTTGGAAAAGCTCTAGCAAACGAACTACACGATCTTGTGCTATGCTTAGGATTGGGTCTTGTCCATCACATCATTCTCCTAATGATGTGATCCCGTTATCAATGACATCCAATGTCCATAGTCAGGAAACCATGACTATCTGTTGATCAACGAGCTAGTCAACTAGAGGCTCACTAGGGACATGTTGTGGTCTATGTATTCACACATGTATTACGATTTCCGGATAACACAATTATAGCATGAACAATAGACAATTATCATGAATAAGGAAATATAATAATAACCATTTTATTATTGCCTCTAGGGCATATTTCCAACAGTGTTGTCACAGAAGAGAGTCATCGGGGCCGATGCATTGGGAATAACTCCTAGGTCGGTAATGAACTCCTTCACCCAGATTGCTTCTTGTGCTGCCTCTGAGGCCGCCATGTATTCCGCTTCACATGTAGATCCCGCCACAACGCTTTGCTTGCAACTGCACCAGCTTACTGCCCCACCATTCAAAATATACACATATCCGGTTTGTGACTTAGAGTCATCCAGATCTGTGTCGAAGCTAGCATTGACGTAACCCTTTACGACGAGCTCTTCGTCACCTCCATAAACGAGAAACATATCCTTAGTCCTCTTCAGGTACTTCAGGATATTCTTGACCGCTGTCCAGTGTTCCATGCCGGGATTACTTTGGTACCTTCCTACCAAACTTACGGCAAGGTTTACATCAGGTCTGGTACACATCATGGCATACATAATAGACCCTATGGCCGAGGCATAGGGGACGACACTCATCTTTTCTCTATCTTCTACCGTGGTCGGGCATTGAGCCGTGCTCAATTGCACACCTTGCAATATAGGCAAGAACCCCTTCTTGGACTGATCCATATTGAACTTCTTCAATATCTTGTCAAGGTACGTACTTTGTGAAAGACCAATGAGGCGTCTTGATCTATCTCTATAGATCTTGATGCCTAATATATAAGCAGCTTCTCCAAGGTCCTTCATTGAAAAACACTTGTTCAAGTAGGCCTTTATGCTTCCCAAGAATTCTATATCATTTCCCATCAACAGTATGTCATCCACATATAATATGAGAAATGCTACAGAGCTCCCACTCACTTTCTTGTAAACACATGCTTCTCCATAAGTCTGTGTAAACCCAAACGCTTTGATCATCTCATCAAATCGAATGTTCCAACTCCGAGATGCTTGCACCAGCCCATAGATGGAGCGCTGGAGCTTGCATACCTTGTTAGCATTCTTAGGATCGACAAAACCTTCCAGCTGCATCATATGCAATTCTTCCTTAAGAAAGCCGTTAAGGAATGCCGTTTTGACATCCATTTGCCATATCTCATAATCATAGAATGCGGCAATTGCTAACATGATTCGGACGGACTTCAGCTTCGCTACGGGTGAGAAAGTCTCATCGTAGTCAACCCCTTGAACTTGTCGATAACCCTTAGCGACAAGTCGAGCCTTATAGATGGTCACATTACCATCCGCGTCTGTCTTCTTCTTAAAGATCCATTTATTTTCTATGGCTCGCCGATCATCGGGCAAGTCAGTCAAAGTCCATACTTCGTTTTCATGCATGGATCCTATCTCGGATTTCATGGATTCTAGCCATTTGTCGGAATCTGGGCCCGCCATTGCTTCTTCATAGTTTGAAGGTTCACCGTTGTCTAACAACATGATTTCCAGGACAGGGTTGCCATACCACTCTGGTGTGGAACGTGTCCTCGTGGACCTACGAAGTTCAGTAGTAACTTGATCCGAAGTACCTCGATCATCATCATTAGCTTCCTCTCTAATCAGTGCAGGCACCACAGGAACATCTTCCTGAGCTGCGCTACTTTCCGGTTCAAGAGGTAGTACTTCATCAAGTTCCACTTTCCTCCCACTTACTTCTTTCGAGAGAAACTCTTTCTCCAGAAAGGACCCGTTCTTGGCAACAAAGATCTTGCCTTCGGATCTGAGGTAGAAGGTATACCCAATGGTTTCCTTAGGGTATCCTATGAAGACGCATTTTTCCGACTTCGGTTCGAGCTTTTCAGGTTGAAGTTTCTTAACATAAGCATCGCATCCCCAAACTTTTAGAAACGACAACTTAGGTTTCTTCCCAAACCATAATTCATACGGTGTCGTCTCAACGGATTTCGACGGAGCCCTATTTAAAGTGAATGCGGCAGTCTCTAAAGCATAGCCCCAAAATGAGAGCGGTAGATCGGTAAGAGACATCATAGATCGCACCATATCCAATAGAGTGCGATTACGACGTTCGGACACACCATTTCGCTGAGGTGTTCCAGGCGGCGTGAGTTGTGAAACTATTCCACATTTCCTTAAGTGTGTGCCAAATTCGTGACTCAAATATTCACCTCCACGATCTGATCGTAAGAATTTTATTTTCCTGTCACGTTGATTCTCAACCTCACTCTGAAATTCCTTGAACTTTTCAAAGGTCTCAGACTTGTGTTTCATTAGGTAGACATACCCATATCTACTCAAGTCATCAGTGAGAGTGAGAACATAACGATAGCCACCGCGAGCCTCAACACTCATTGGACCGCACACATCAGTATGTATGATTTCCAATAAGTTGGTTGCTCGCTCCATTGTTCCGGAGAACGGAGTCTTGGTCATCTTACCCATGAGGCATGGTTCGCACGTGTCAAATGATTCGTAATCAAGAGACTCTAAAAGTCCATCAGCATGGAGCTTCTTCATGCGCTTGACACCAATGTGACCAAGACGGCAGTGCCACAAGTATGTGGGACTATCATTATCAACCTTACATCTTTTGGTACTCACACTATGAATATGTGTAACACTACGTTCGAGATTCATTAAGAATAAACCATTAACCAGCGGGGCATGACCATAAAACATATCTCTCATATAAATAGAACAACCATTATTCTCGGATTTAAATGAGTAGCCATCTCGAATTAAACGAGATCCTGATACAATGTTCATGCTCAAAGCTGGCACTAAATAACAATTATTGAGGTTTAAAACTAATCCCGTAGGTAAATGTAGAGGTAGCGTGCCGACGGCGATCACATCGACCTTGGAACCATTCCCGACGCGCATCATCACCTCGTCCTTTGCCAGTCTCCGTTTATTCCGCAGCTCCTGCTTTGAGTTACAAATATGAGCAACCGCACCGGTATCAAATACCCAGGAGCTACTACGAGTGTTGGTAAGGTACACATCAATAACATGTATATCACATATACCTTTGGTGTTGCCGGCCTTCTTGTCCGCTAAGTACTTGGGGCAGTTCCGCTTCCAGTGACCACTTCCCTTGCAATAAAAGCACTCAGTCTCAGGCTTGGGTCCATTTTTTGGCTTCTTCCCGGCAACTGGCTTACCGGGCGCGGCAACTCCCTTGTCGTCCTTCTTGAAGTTCTTCTTACCCTTGCCTTTCTTGAACTTAGTGGTTTTACTCACCATCAACACTTGATGTTCCTTTTTGATCTCCACCTCCGCTGATTTCAGCATTGAATATACCTCAGGAATGGTCTTTTCCATCCCCTGCATATTGAAGTTCATCACAAAGCTCTTGTAGCTCGGTGGAAGCGACTGAAGGATTCTATCAATGACCGCATCATCTGGGAGATTAACTCCCAGCTGAGTCAAGCGGTTGTGTAACCCAGACATTTTGAGTATGTGCTCACTGACAGAACTATTTTCCTCCATCTTACAACTGAGAACTTGTCGGAGACTTCATATCTCTCGACCCGGCCATGAGCTTGGAAAACCACTTTCAGCTCTTCGAACATCTCATATGCTCCGTGTTGCTCAAAACGCTTTTGGAGCCCCGGTTCTAAGCTATAAAGCATGCCGCACTGAACGAGGGAGTAATCATCAGCACGCTGCTGCCAAGCGTTCGTAACGTCTTGGTTCTCTGGGATGGGTGCGTCACCTAGCGGTGCTTCTAGGACATAATCTTTCTTGGCAGCTATGAGGATGATCCTCGGGTTCCGGACCCAGTCCGTATAGTTGCTGCCATCATCTTTCAGCTTGGTTTTCTCTAGGAACGCGTTGAAGTTGAGGGCAACATTAGCGTGGGCCATTTGATCTACGAGACATATTGTAAAGATTTTAGACTAAGTTCATGATAATTAAGTTCATCTAATCAAATTATTCAATGAACTCCCACTCAGATAGACATCCCTCTAGTCATCTAAGTGAAACATGATCCGAGTCAACTAGGCCGTGTCCGATCATCACGTGAGACGGACTAGTCAACATCGGTGAACATCTTCATGTTGATCGTATCTTCTATACGACTCATGCTCGACCTTTCGGTCTTCCGTGTTCCGAGGCCATGTCTGTACATGCTAGGCTCGTCAAGACAACCTAAGTGTATTGCGTGCGTAAATCTGGCTTACACCCGTTGTATTCGAACGTTAGAATCTATCACACCCGATCATCACGTGGTCCTTCGAAACAACGAACCTTCGCAACGGTGCACAGTTAGGGGGAACACTTTCTTGAAATTATTGCGAGGGATCATCTTATTTAAGCTACCGTCGTTCTAAGCAAATAAGACGTAAAACATGATAAACATCACATGCAATCAAATAGTGACATGATATGGCCAGTATCATATTGCTCCTTTGATCTCCATCTTCGGGGCGCCATGATCATCTTCGTCACCGGCATGACACCATGATCTCCATCATCATGATCTCCTGTTGGAAATATGCCCTAGAGGCAATAATAAAATGGTTATTATTGTATTTCCTTGTTCATGATAATTGTCTGTTGTTCATGCTATAATTGTATTAACTGGAAACCGTAATACATGTGTGAATACATAGACCACAACATGTCCCTAGTAAGCCTCTAGTTGACTAGCTCGTTGATCAATAGATGGTTATGGTTTCCTGACCATGGACATTGGATGTCATTGATAACGGGATCACATCATTAGGAGAATGATGTGATGGACAAGACCCAATCCTAAGCATAGCACAAGATCGTGTAGTTCGTTTGCTAGAGCTTTTCTAATGTCAAGTATCATTTCCTTAGACCATGAGATTGTGCAACTCCCGGATACCGTAGGAATGCTTTGGGTGTACCAAACGTCACAACGTAACTGGGTGGCTATAAAGGTGCACTACAGGTATCTCCGAAAGTGTCTGTTGGGTTGGCACGAATCGAGACTGGGATTTGTCACTCCGTATGACGGAGAGGTATCTCTGGGCCCACTCGGTAATGCATCATCATAATGAGCTCAATGTGACCAAGTGTTTGGTCACGGGATCATGCATTACGGTACGAGTAAAGTGACTTGCCGGTAACGAGATTGAACAAGGTATTGGGATACCGACGATCGAATCTCGGGCAAGTAACGTACCGATTGACAAAGGGAATTGTATACGGGATTGATTGAATCCTCGACATCGTGGTTCATCCGATGAGATCATCGTGGAACATGTGGGAGCCAACATGGGTATCCAGATCCCGCTGTTGGTTATTGACCGGAGAGTCGTCTCGGTCATGTCTGCATGTCTCCCGAACCCGTAGGGTCTACACACTTAAGGTTCGGTGACGCTAGAGTTGTAGAGATATTAGTATGCGGTTAACCGAAAGTTGTTCGGAGTCCCGGATGAGATCCCGGACGTCACGAGGAGTTCCGGAATGGTCCGGAGGTAAAGATTTATATATGGGAAGTCCTATTTTGGCCACCGGAAAATGTTCGGGATTTTTCGGTATTGTACCGGGAAGGTTCTAGAAGGTTCCGAAGTGGGGCCCACCTGCATGGGGGGACCCACATGAACGTGGGTAGTGGGGGCAAGGCCCCACACCCCTGGTCAAGGCGCACCAAGATCCCACCTTAGAAGGAATAAGATCATATCCCGAAGGGATAAGATCAAGATCCCTAAAAAGGGGGATAACAATCGGTGGGGAAGGGAAATGATGGGATTTCTTTCCCCCACCTTTGCCAACGCCCCAATGGACTTGGAGGGCAAGAAACCAGCCCCTCCACCCCTATATATAGTGGGAGGCGCATGGGAGCAGCACCCCAAGCCCTGGCGCCTCCCTCCCTCCCGTGACACCTCTTCCTCCCCGCTTGCGCTTGGCGAAGCCCTGCCGGGATCCCGCTACTTCCACCACCACGCCGTCGTGCTGCTGGATCTCCATCAACTTCTCCTCCCCCCTTGCTGGATCAAGAAGGAGGAGACGTCCCCGCTCCGTACGTGTGTTGAACGCGGAGGTGCCGTCCGTTCGGCGCTAGGATCATCGGTGATTTGGATCACGACGAGTACGACTCCATCAACCCCGTTCTCTTGAACGCTTCCGCGCGCGATCTACAAGGGTATGTAGATGCACTCCCCTCTCTCTCGTTGCTAGATGACTCCATAGATTGATCTTGGTGATACGTAGAAAATTTTAAATTTCTGCTACGTTCCCCAACAGTGGCATCATGAGCCAGGTCTATGCGTAGATTCTATGCACGAGTAGAACACAAAGTAGTTGTGGGCGATGATTTGTTCAATTTGCTTGCCGTTACTAGTCTTATCTTGATTCGGCGGCATTGTGGGATGAAGCGGCCCGGACCGACCTTACACGTACTCTTACGTGAGACAGGTTCCACCGACTGACATGCACTTGATGCATAAGGTGGCTAGCGGGTGTCTGTCTCTCCCACTTTAGTTGGATCAGATTCGATGAAAAGGGTCCTTATGAAGGGTAAATAGCAATTGGCATATCACCGTTGTGGCTTTTGCGTAGGTAAGAAACGTTCTTGCTAGAAACCCATAGCAGCCACGTAAAACATGCAACAACAATTAGAGGACGTCTAACTTGTTTTTGCAGGGTATGCTATGTGATGTGATATGGCCAAAAGGATGTGATGAATGATATATGTGATGTATGAGATTGATCATGTTCTTGTAATAGGAATCACGACTTGCATGTCGATGAGTATGACAACCGGCAGGAGCCATAGGAGTTGTCTTAATTTATTGTATGACCTGCGTGTCAATGAAAACGCCATGTAATTACTTTACTTTATTGCTAACCGTTAGCCATAGTAGTAGAAGTAATAGTTGGCGAGACAACTTCATGAAGACACGATGATGGAGATCATGATGATGGAGATCATGGTGTCATGCCGGTGACGAAGGTGATCATGCCGCGCCTCGAAGATGGAGATCAAAAGGCGCAAGATGATATTGGCCATATCATGTCACTTTATGATTTGCATGTGATGTTTGTCATGTTTACATCTTATTTGCTTAGAACGACGGTAGCATAAATAAGATGATCCCTCACTAAAATTTCAAGAGATGTGTTCCCCCTAACTGTGCACCGTTGCGAAGGTTCGTTGTTTCGAAGCACCACGTGATGATCGGGTGTGATAGATTCTAACGTTCGCATACAACGGGTGTAAGCCAGATTTACACATGCCGAAAAACACTTAGGTTGACTTGACGAGCCTAGCATGTACAGACATGGCCTCGGAACACAAGAGACCGAAAGGTCGAACATGAGTCGTATAGTAGATACGATCAACATGGAGATGTTCACCGATGATGACTAGTCCGTCTCACGTGATGATCGGACACGGCCTAGTTGACTCGGATCATGTATCACTTAGATGACTAGAGGGATGTCTATCTAAGTGGGAGTTCATTAAATAATCAGATGAACTTAATTGTCATGAACATAGTCAAAAGGTCTTTGCAAATTATGTCATGGCTTACGCTTTAGTTCTACTGTTAAGATATGTTCCTAGAGAAAATTTAGTTGAAAGTTGATAGTAGCAATTATGCGGACTGGGTCCGTAAACTGAGGATTGTCCTCATTGCTGCACAGAAGGCTTATGTCCTTAATGCACCGCTCGGTGTGCTGAACCTCGAGCGTCGTTTGTGGATGTTGCGAACATCTGACATACACGTTTTGATGACTACGTGATAGTTCAGTGCGTAATGTTGAACGGTTTAAAATTGTGGCACCAAAGACGGTTTTGAAACGTCGCGGAACATATGAGATGTTCCAAGAGCTGAAATTGGGATTTTCAGACTAGTGCCCACGTCAAGAGGTATGAGACCTCTGACAAGTTTCTTAAGCCTGCAAACTAAGGGAGAAAAGCTCAATCGTTGAGCATGTGCTCAGATTGTCTGAGTACTACAATCACTTGAATCGAGTGGGAGTTAATCTTCCAGATGAGATAGTGATGGTTCTCCATAGTCACTGCCACCAAGCTACTAGAGCTTCGTGATGAACTATAACATATCAGGGATAGACATGATGATCCTTGAGCAACTCGCGATGTTTGACACCGCGAAAGTAGAAATCAAGTAGGAGCATCAATTGTTGATGGTTAGTAAAACCACTAGTTTCAAGAAGGGCAAGGGCAAGAAGGGATACTTCATGAAACGGCAAATCAGTTGCTGCTCTAGTGAAGAAACCCAAGGTTGAACCCAAACCCGAGACTAAGTGCTTCTGAAATGAGGGGAACGGTCACTGAAGCAGAACTACCCTAGATACTTCGTAGATGAGAAGGCTGGCAAGGTCGACAGAAGTATATTGGATATACATTATATTAATGTGTACTTTACTAGTACTCCTAGTAGCACCAGGGTATTAGATACCGGTTCGGTTGCTAAGTGTTAGTAACTCGAAATAAAAGCTGCGGAATAAACGGAGACTAGCTAAAGGTGAGATGACGATATGTGTTGGAAGTGTTTCCAAGGTTGATGTGATCAAGCATCGCATGCTCCCTCTACCATCGAGATTGGGGTTAAACCTGAATAATTGTTATTTGGTGTTTGCGTTGAGCATAGACATGATTGGATTATGTTTATCGCAATACGGTTATTCATTAAAGGAGAATAATGGTTACTCTGTCTATTTGAATAATACCTTCAATGGTCTTGCACCTAAAATGAATGGTTTATTGAATCTCGATCGTAGTGATACACATGTTCATGCCAAAAGATATAAGATAGTAATGATAGTACCACATACTTGTGGCACTGCCACTTGAGTCATATTGGTATAAAACGCATGAAGAAGCTCCATGTTGATGGATCTTTGGACTCACTCGTTTTTGAAAAGATTGAGACATGCGAACCATGTCTATTAGTATATATGCATGAAGAAAGTCCATACAGATGGATCATTTGGACTCACTTGATTTTGAATCACTTGAGACATGCAAATCATACCACATGGGCAAGATGACTGAAAGGCCTCGTTTTCAGTAAGATGGAACAAGAGAGCAACTTGTTGGAAGTAATACATTTGATGTGTGCAGTCCAATGAGTGCTGAGGCACGCAGTGGATATCGTTATGTTCTTACTTCACAGATGATTTGAGTAGATGCTGAGAATATTTACTTGATGAAACACAAGTCTGAATTATTGAAAGGTTCAAGTAATTTCAGAGTGAAGTTGAAGATCGTCGTGACAAGAGGATAAAATGTCTGTGATATGATCATAGAGATGAATATCTGAGTTACGAGTTTGGCACACAATTAAGAAATTGTGGAAATTGTTTCACGACTAATACCGCCTGGAACACCATATTGTGATGGTGTGTCCGAACATCATAACTGCACCCTATTGGATATGGTGCATACCATGATGTCTCTTATCGAATTACAACTATCGTTTATGGGTTAGGCATTAGAGACAACCGCATTCACTTTAAATAGGGCACCACGCAATTCCGTTGAGACGACACCGTATGAACTATGGTTTAGAGAAACCTAAGCTGTCGTTTCTTAAAAGTTTGGGGCTGCGACGCTTATGTGAAAAAGTTTCAGGCTGATAAGCTCGAACCCAAAGCGGATAAATGCATCTTCATAGAATACCCAAAACAGTTGGGTATACCTCCTATTTCAGATCTGGAAGCAAAAGTGATTGTTTCTAGAAACGGGTCCTTTCTCGAGGAAAAGTTTCTCTCGAAAGAATTGAGTGGGAGGATGGTGGAGACTTGATGAGGTCATTGAACCGTCACTTCAACTAATGTGTAGCAGGGCACAGGAAGTTGTTCCTGTGGCACCTACACCAATTGAAGTGGAAGCTTATGATAGTGATCATGAAACTTCAGATCAAGTCACTACCAAACCTCATAGGACGACAAGGATGCGTACTACTTCAGAGTGGTACGTAATCCTGTCTTGGAAGTCATGTTGCTAGACAACAATGAACCTACGAGCTATGGAGAAGCGATGGTGGGCCCGGATTCCGACGAATGGCTCGAGGCCATAAAATCCGAGAGGATCCATGTATGAAAACAAAGTATAGACTTTGAAAGAACTACTTGATGGTCGTAAGGCTGTTGGGTACAGATGGATTTTAAAGGGAAGACAGACAATGATGGTAAGTGTCACCATTAAGAAAGCTCGACTTGTCGTTAAGATGTTTTCCGGCAAGTTCAAGGAGTTGACTGCGATGAGACTTTCTCACTCGTAGCGATGCTAAGAGTCTGTTAGAATTATATTAGCAGTTACTGCATTATTTATGAAATCTTGCAGATAGGATGTCAAAACATTGTTTCCTCGACGATTTTCTTGAGGAAAGGTTGTATGTGATACAACCAGAAGGTTTTGTCAATCCTGAAAGATGCTAACAAGTATGCAAAGCTCCAGCAATCCTTCTAAGGATTGGAGTAAGCATCTCGGAGTTGGAATGAACGCTTTGATGAGATGATCAAAGATTTTGGGTTTATACAAAGTTCATGAGAAACTTGTATTTCCAAAGAAGTGAGTGGGAGCACTATAGAATTTTTGATGAGTATATGTTGTTAACATATTGTTGATCAGAAATGATGTAGAATTTCTGGAAAGCATCCAGGGTTATTTGAAAAGTGTTTTTAATGGAAAACCTGGATTAAGCTACTTGAACATTGAGCATCAAGATCTATAAGGATAGATCAAAAACGCTTAATAGTACTTTCAAATGAATACATACCGTGACAAGATTTTGAAGGAGTTCAAAATAGATCAGCAAAGAAGGAGTTCTTGGCTGTGTTACAAGGTGTGAGTATTGAGTAAGACTCAAGACCTGACCACGGCAGAAGAGAGAGAAAGGACGAAGGTCGTCCCCTATGCTTTAGACGTAGGCTCTACAGTATGCTATGCTGTGTACCGCACCTGAAGTGTGCCTTGCCATGAGTTAGTCAAGGGGTACAATAGTGATCCAGGAATGGATCACATGACAGCGGTCGAACTTATCCTTAGTATCTAGTGGACTAAGGAATTTTCTCGATTATGGAGGTGGTAAAAGGGTTCGTCGTAAAGGGTTACGTCGATGCAAACTTTGACACTAATCCGGATGACTCTGAGTATTGAGCCGGATTCGTATAGTCGAGCAGTTATTTGGAATAGCTCCAAGTAGCGCGTGGTAGCTACATCTACAAGATGACATAGAGATTTGTAAAGCACACACGGATCTGAATGTTGCAGACCCGTTGACTAAAACCTCTCTCGTAAGCATAACATGATCAAACCCTAGAACTCATTGAGTGTTAATCACATGGTGATGTGGACTAGATTATTGACTCTAGTGAACTTTGAGTGTTAATCACATGGTGATGTGAACTAGATTATTGACTCTAGTGCAAGTGGGAGACTGTTGGAAATATGCCCTAGAGGCAATAATAAAATGGTTATTATTGTATTTCCTTGTTCATGATAATTGTCTGTTGTTCATGCTATAATTGTATTAACTGGAAACCGTAATACATGTGTGAATACATAGACCACAACATGTCCCTAGTAAGCCTCTAGTTGACTAGCTCGTTGATCAATAGATGGTTATGGTTTCCTGACCATGGACATTGGATGTCATTGATAACGGGATCACATCATTAGGAGAATGATGTGATGGACAAGACCCAATCCTAAGCATAGCACAAGATCGTGTAGTTCGTTTGCTAGAGCTTTTCTAATGTCAAGTATCATTTCCTTAGACCATGAGATTGTGCAACTCCCGGATACCGTAGGAATGCTTTGGGTGTACCAAACGTCACAACGTAACTGGGTGGCTATAAAGGTGCACTACAGGTATCTCCGAAAGTGTCTGTTGGGTTGGCACGAATCGAGACTGGGATTTGTCACTCCGTATGACGGAGAGGTATCTCTGGGCCCACTCGGTAATGCATCATCATAATGAGCTCAATGTGACCAAGTGTTTGGTCACGGGATCATGCATTACGGTACGAGTAAAGTGACTTGCCGGTAACGAGATTGAACAAGGTATTGGGATACCGACGATCGAATCTCGGGCAAGTAACGTACCGATTGACAAAGGGAATTGTATACGGGATTGATTGAATCCTCGACATCGTGGTTCATCCGATGAGATCATCGTGGAACATGTGGGAGCCAACATGGGTATCCAGATCCCGCTGTTGGTTATTGACCGGAGAGTCGTCTCGGTCATGTCTGCATGTCTCCCGAACCCGTAGGGTCTACACACTTAAGGTTCGGTGACGCTAGAGTTGTAGAGATATTAGTATGCGGTTAACCGAAAGTTGTTCGGAGTCCCGGATGAGATCCCGGACGTCACGAGGAGTTCCGGAATGGTCCGGAGGTAAAGATTTATATATGGGAAGTCCTATTTTGGCCACCGGAAAATGTTCGGGATTTTTCGGTATTGTACCGGGAAGGTTCTAGAAGGTTCCGAAGTGGGGCCCACCTGCATGGGGGACCCACATGAACGTGGGTAGTGGGGGCAAGGCCCCACACCCCTGGTCAAGGCGCACCAAGATCCCACCTTAGAAGGAATAAGATCATATCCCGAAGGGATAAGATCAAGATCCCTAAAAAAGGGGGATAACAATCGGTGGGGAAGGGAAATGATGGGATTTCTTTCCCCCACCTTTGCCAACACCCCAATGGACTTGGAGGGCAAGAAACCAGCCCCCTCCACCCCTATATATAGTGGGGAGGCGCATGGGAGCAGCACCCCAAGCCCTGGCGCCTCCCTCCCTCCCGTGACACCTCTTCCTCCCCGCTTGCGCTTGGCGAAGCCCTGCCGGGATCCCGCTACTTCCACCACCACGCCGTCGTGCTGCTGGATCTCCGTCAACTTCTCCTCCCCCTTGCTGGATCAAGAAGGAGGAGACGTCCCCGCTCCATACGTGTGTTGAACGCGGAGGTGCCGTCCGTTCGGCGCTAGGATCATCGGTGATTTGGATCACGATGAGTACGACTCCATCAACCCCGTTCTCTTGAACGCTTCCGCACGCGATCTACAAGGGTATGTAGATGCACTCCCCTCTCTCTCGTTGCTAGATGACTCTTTAGATTGATCTTGGTGATACGTAGAAAATTTTAAATTTCTGCTACGTTCCCCAACATCTCCATCATCGTGTCTTCATGAAGTTGTCACGCCAACGATTACTTCTACTTCTATGGCTAACGTGTTTAGCAATAAAGTAAAGTAATTTACATGGCGTTATTCAATGACACGCAAGTCATACAAAAATAAAGACAACTCCTATGGCTCTTGCCGGTTGTCATACTCATCGACATGCAAGTCGTGATTCCTATTACAAGAACATGATCAATCTCATACATCACATATATTTCATTCATCACATCCTTTTGGCCATATCACATCACAAGGCATATGCTGCAAAAACAAGTTAGACATCCTCTAATTGTTGTTGCATGTTTTTACGTGGCTTCTATAGGTTTCTAGCAAGAACGTTTCTTACCTACGTAAAACCACAATGTGATATGCCAACTTCTATTTACCCTTCATAAGGACCCTTTTCATCAAATCCGATTCGACTAAAGTGGGAGAGACAGACACCCGCTAGCCACCTTATGCAACTAGTGCATGTCAGTTGGTGGAACCTGTCTCACGTAAGCGTATGTGTAAGGTCGGTCCGGGCCGCTTCATCCCACGATGCCGCCGAAACAAGATAAGACTAGTAGTAGCAAGAAAATTGACAACATCTACGCCCACAACAAGTTTGTGTTCTACTCGTGCATAGAAACTACGCATAGACCTAGCTCATGATGCCACTGTTGGGGATCGTAGCAGAAATTTAAAATTTTCTACGTATCACCAAGATCAATCTATGGAGTCATCTAGCAACGAGAGAGAGGGGAGTGCATCTACATACCCTTGTAGATCGTGCGCGGAAGCGTTCAAGAGAACGGGGTTGATGGAGTCATACTCGTCGTGATCCAAATCACCGATGATCCTAGCGCCGAACGGACGGCACCTCCGCGTTCAACACACGTCCGGAGCGAGGACGTCTCCTCCTTCTTGATCCAGCAAGGGGGGAGGAGAAGTTGATGGAGATCCAGCAGCACAACGGCGTGGTGGTGGAAGTAGCGGGATCCCGGCAGGGCTTCGCCAAGCGCAAGCGGGGAGGAAGAGGTGTCACGGGAGGGAGGGAGGCGCCAGGGCTTGGGGTGCTGCTCCCATGCGCCTCCCCACTATATATAGGGGTGGAGGGGGCTGGTTTCTTGCCCTCCAAGTCCATTGGGGCGTTGGCAAAGGTGGGGGAAAGAAATCCCATCATTTCCCTTCCCCACCGATTGTTATCCCCCTTTTTTAGGGATCTTGATCTTATCCCTTCGGGATATGATCTTATTCCTTCTAAGGTGGGATCTTGGTGCGCCTTGACCAGGGGTGTGGGGCCTTGCCCCCACTACCCACGTTCATGTGGGTCCCCCCATGCAGGTGGGCCCCACTTCGGAACCTTCTAGAACCTTCTCGGTACAATACCGAAAAATCCCGAACATTTTCCGGTGGCCAAAATAGGACTTCCCATATATAAATCTTTACCTCCCGACCATTCCGGAACTCCTCGTGACGTTCGGGATCTCATCCGGGACTCTGAACAACTTTCGGTTAACCGCATACTAATATCTCTACAACTCTAGCGTCACCGAACCTTAAGTGTGTAGACCCTACGGGTTCGGGAGACATGCTGACATGACCGAGACGACTCTCCGGTCAATAACCAACAGCGGGATCTGGATACCCATGTTGGCTCCCACATGTTCCACGATGATCTCATCGGATGAACCACGATGTCGAGGATTCAATCAATCCCGTATACAATTCCCTTTGTCAATCGGTACGTTACTTGCCCGAGATTCGATCGTCGGTATCCCAATACCTTGTTCAATCTCGTTACCGGCAAGTCACTTTACTCGTACCGTAATGCATGATCCCATGACCAAACACTTGGTCACATTGAGCTCATTATGATGATGCATTACCGAGTGGGCCCAGAGATACCTCTCCGTCATACGGAGTGACAAATCCCAGTCTCGATTCGTGCCAACCCAACAGACACTTTCGGAGATACCCGTAGTGCACCTTTATAGCCACCCAGTTACGTTGTGACGTTTGGCACACCCAAAGCACTCCTATGGTATCCGGGAGTTGCACAATCTCATGGTCTAAGTAAATGATACTTGACATTTGGAAAAGCTCTAGCAAACGAACTACACGATCTTGTGCTATGCTTAGGATTGGGTCTTGTCCATCACATCATTCTCCTAATGATGTGATCCCGTTATCAATGACATCCAATGTCCATAGTCAGGAAACCATGACTATCTGTTGATCAACGAGCTAGTCAACTAGAGGCTCACTAGGGACATGTTGTGGTCTATGTATTCACACATGTATTACGATTTCCGGATAACACAATTATAGCATGAACAATATACAATTATCACGAACAAGGAAATATAATAATAACCATCTTATTATTGCCTCTAGGGCATATTTCAACAAATATGTCATCCACATATAATATCAGAAATGCTACAGAGCTCCCACTCACTTTCTTGTAAATACAGGCTTCTCCAAAAGTCTGTATAAAACCATATGCTTTGATCACACGATCAAAGCGTATATTCCAACTCCGAGAGGCTCGCACCAGTCCATAAATGGATCGCTGGAGCTTGCACACTTTGTTAGCACCTTTTGGATCGACATAACCTTCTGGTTGCATCATATACAACTCTTCTTTAAGATATCCATTAAGGAATGCAGTTTTGACATCCATTTGCCAAATTTCATAATCATAAAATGCGGCAATTGCTAACATGATTCGGACAGACTTAAGCATCGCTATGGGTGAGAAGGTCTCATCGTAGTCAACTCCTTGAACTTGTCGAAAACCTTTTGCAACAAGTCGAGCTTTGTATACTGTAACATTACCGTCAGCGTCAAGAAGATACATTTATTCTCTATGTCTTGCCGATGATCGGGCAAGTCAACCAAAGTACACACTTTGTTCTCATACATGGATTCCATCTCAGATTTCATGGCCTCAAGCCATTTTGCGGAATCCGGGCTCATCATCGCTTCCTCATAGTTCGTAGGTTCGTCATGGTCAAGTAACATGACCTCCAGAACAGGATTACCGTACCACTCTGGTGCGGATCTTACTCTGGTTGACCTACGAGGTTCGGTAGTAACTTGATTAGAAGCTTCATGATCATCATCATTAGCTTCCTCACTAATTGGTGTAGGAATCATTGGAACTGATTTCTGTGATGAACTACTTTCCAATAAGGGAGCAGGTACAATTACCTCATCAAGTTATACTTTCCTCCCACTCACTTCTTTCGAGAGAAACTCCTTCTCTAGAAAGGATCCATTCTTAGCAATGAATATCTTGCCTTCGGATCTATGATAGAAGGTGTACCCAACAGTCTCCTTTTGGTATCATATGAAGACACATTTCTCCGATTTGGGTTCGAGCTTATCAGGTTGAAGCTTTTTCACATAAGCATCGCAGCCCCAAACTTTAAGAAACGATAACTTGGGTTTCTTGCCAAACCAGAATTCATATGGTGTCGTCTCAACGGATTTAGATGGTGCCCTATTTAACGTGAATGCAGTCGTCTCTAAAGCATAACTCCAAAACGATAGCGGTAAATCAGTAAGAGACATCATAGATCGCACCATATCTAATAAAGTACGATTACGATGTTCGGACACACCATTACGCTGTGGTGTTCCAGGTGGCGTGAGTTGCGAAACTATTCCACATTGTTTCAAATGAAGACCAAACTCGTAACTCAAATATTCACCTCCACGATCAGATCGTAGAAACTTTATTTTCTTGTTACGATGATTTTCCACTTCACTCTGAAATTCTTTGAACTTTTCCAGTGTTTTAGACTTATGTTTCATCAAGTAGATATACCCATATCTGCTCAAATCATCTGTGAAGGTCAGAAAATAACGATACCCGCCGCGAACCTCAACACTCATCAGACCGCATACATCAGTATGTATTTTTTCCAATAAGTCTGTTGCTCGCTCCATTGTTCCGGAGAACGGAGTCTTAGTCATCTTGCCCATGAGGCATGGTTCGCAAGCATCAAGTGATTCATAATCAAGTGATTCCAAAACCCCATCAGCATGGAGTTTCTTCATGCGCTTTACACCAATATGACCTAAGCGGCAGTGCCACAAATAAGTTGCACTATCATTATTAAACTTATATCTTTTGGCTTCAATACTATGAATATGTGTATCACTACTATCGAGATTGAATAAAAATAGACCACTCATTAAGGGTGAATGACCATAAAAGATATTACTCATATAAATAGAACAACCATTATTCTCCAATTTAAATGAATAACTGTCTTGCATCAAACAAGATCCAGATATAATGTTCATGCTTAAAGCTGGCACCAAATAACAATTATTCAGGTCTAAAACTAATCCCGAAGGTAGATGTGGAGGTAGCGTGCCGACGGCGACCACATCGACTTTGGAACCATTTCCCACATGCATCATCACCTCGTCCTTAGGCAATCTTCGTTTAATCCGTAGCCCCTGTTTCGGGTTGCAAATATGAGCAACAGAACTAGTATCAAATACCCAGGCGCTACTACGAGCATTAGTAAGGTACACATCAATAACATGTATATCAAATATACCTTTCACTTTGCCATCCTTCTTATCCGCCAAATACTTGGGGCAGTTCCGCTTCCAGTGACCAGTCCCTTTGCAGTAGAAGCACTCAGTCTTAGGCTTAGGTCCAGACTTGGGCTTCTTCACTTGAGCAGCAACTTGCTTGCCGTTCTTCTTGAAGTTACCCTTCTTCCCTTTACCCTTTTTCTTGAAACTGATGGTTTTGTTAACCATCAACACTTGATGCTCCTTCTTGATTTCTACCTCCGCAGCCTTTAGCATCGCAAAGAGCTCGGGAATTGTCTTATCCATCCCTTGCATATTATAGTTCATCATGAAGCTTTTGTAGCTTGGTGGCAGTGATTGAAGAACTCTGTCAATGACACTATCAACCGGAAGATTAACTCCCAGCTGAGACAAGTGATTGTGGTACCCAGACATTCTGAGTATATGTTCACTGGCAGAACTATTCTCCTCCATTTTGCAGCTGTAGAACTTATTGGAGACTTCATATCTCTCAATCCGGGCATTTGCTTGAAATATTAACTTCAACTCCTGGAACATCTCATATGCTCCATGACATTCAGAACGTCGTTGAAGTCCCGGTTCTAAGCTGTAAAGCATGGCACACTAAACTACAGAGTAGTCATCAGCTTTGCTTGGCCAGGCGTTCATAACATCAGGCGTTGCTCCTGCAACGGGTCTTGCACCTAGCGGTGCTTTTAGGACGTAATTCTTCTGTGCAGCAATGAGGATAATCCTCAAGTTACGGACCCAGTCCGTGTAGTTGCTACCATGATCTTTCAACTTAGCTTTCTCTAGGAACGCATTAAAATTCAAAGGAACACTTGCACGGGCCATTGATCTACAACAACATAGACATGCAAAATACTATCAGGTACTAAGTTCATGATAAATTAAAGTTCAATTAATCATATTACTTAAGAACTACCACTTAGATAGACATCCCTCTAATCATCTAAGTGATCACGTGATCCATATCAACTAAACCATGTCCAATCATCACGTGAGATGGAGTAGTTTTCAATGGTGAACATCACTATGTTGGTCATATCTACTATATGATTCACGCTCGACCTTTCGGTCTCAGTGTTCCGAGGCCATATCTGCATATGCTAGGCTCGTCAAGTTTAACCCGAGTATTCTGCGTGTGCAAAAATTGCTTGCACCCGTTGTATGTGAGCATAGAGCTTATCACACCCGATCATCATGTGGTGTCTCGGCACGACGAACTATAGCAACGGTGCATACTCAGGGAGAACACTTATACCTTGAAATTTAGTGAGAGATCATCTTATAATGCTACCGCCGTACTAAGCAAAATAAGATGCATAAAGGATAAACATCACATGCAATCAAATAAGCGATATGATATGGCCATCATCATCTTGTGCCTTTGATCTCCATCTCGAAAGCACTGTCATGATCACCATCGTCACCAGCTTGACACCTTGATCTCCATCGAAGCATCTTTGTCGTCTCGCCAACTATTGCTTCTACGAATATCGCTACCGCTTAGTGATAAAGTAAAGCAATTACATGCCGATTGCATTTCATACAATAAAGCGACAACCATAAGGCTCCTGCCAGTTGCCGATAACTTTTACAAAACATGTTCATCTCATACAACAATTTATATATCATCACGTCTTAACCATATCACATCACAGCAAGCCCTGCGAAAACAAGTTAGACGTCCTCTACTTTGTTGTTGCAAGTTTTACGTGGCTCCTACGGGCTTCTAGCAAGAATCGTTCTTACCTACGCATCAAAACCACAATGATTTTTCGTTAAGTGTGCTGTTTTAACCTTCAACAAGGACCGGGCGTAGTCAAACTCGATTCAACTAAAGAGGAGGGTAGCCAGCCAGGTCTATGCGTAGATGTTATATGCACGAGTAGAACACAATGAGTTGTGGGCGATAATAGTCTCCTATCTCTCCAACAAGGCCCATGGTGGCCCATTAGTTCCCCCAGGGGGTTCCGGTATCCCCCTCCGGCACTCCGGTTTTACCCGAAACTATCCGGAACACTTCCGGTGTCCGAATAACATGGTCCAATATATCAATATTCATGTCTCGACCATTTCGAGACTCCTCGTTATGTCCGTGATCTCATCCGGGACTCTGAACAACCTTCGGTCATCAAATCACATAAACTCATAATACAAATCGTCATCGAACGTTAAGCATGCGGACCCTACAGGTTCGAGAACTATGTAGACATGACCGAGACACATCTCCGGTCAATAACTAATAGCAGAACCTGGATGCTCATATTGGCTCCTACATATTCTACAAAGATCTTTATCGCTCAAACCGCATAACAACTTACGTTGTTCCCTTTGTCATCGGTATGTTACTTGCCCGAGATTCGATCGTCGGTATCATCATACCTAGTTCAATCTCGTTACCGGCAAGTTTCTTTACTCGTTTTGTAATGCATCATCCCGCAACTAACTCATTAGTCACATTGCTTGCAAGGCTTATAGTGATGAGCATTACCGAGAGGGCCCAGAGATACCTCTCCGACATTCGGAGTGACAAATCCTAATCTCGATCTATGCCAACTCAACAAACATGATTAGAGACACATGTAGAGCATCTTTATAATCACTCAGTTACGTTGTGACGTTTGATAGCACACTAAGTGTTCCTTCGGTATTCGGGAGTTGCATAATCTCATAGTCATAGGAACATGTATAAGTCATGAAGAAAGCAATAGCAATAAACTAAACGATCATAGTGCTAAGCTAATGGATGGGTCTTGTCCATCACATCATTCTCTAATGATGTGATCATGTTCATTAAATGACAACACATGTCTATGGCTAGGAAACTTAACCATCTTTGATTAACGGGCTATTCAAGTAGAGGCATACTAGGGACACTCTGATTGTCTATGTATTCACACATGTACTAAGTTTCCGGTTAATACAATTCTAGCATAAATAATAAGCATTTATCATGATATAAGGAAATATAAATAACAACTTTATTATTGCCTCTAGGGCATATTTCCTTCACTCTTTTCATTTGAAGCATCCACATAGTCTATGTGTCGTTTCGGTTGGAGATGTAGTTCAGATTCGCCATCCTCTCTAGATCCTGGATTAACATTGGACCATAACGGATGATAGGCTTATCACAATGATGAACAACTCTCTTGTGGATCAACATAAGCCATGCCTGGATCACAACTATTAGTGTTGCTACCTGAACTCCCAGCTTCATCCATGCATCCATAACCTAGTCAACATCGAGGGTGCGTTGAGCAATGGGGAAATCGATCCTAAACCTTGCCTAATGGCCTAACAACTGACCTAACATATGGGGTGGTTCCAGGTTGCTTACCAGTTTCAGAGGGAACGACAATGAAGAGGGAGCCATGGCTAAGTCAAGGAGGACCAGACGGTGGCCAAGAGGAAGGGGAGAAGCAGCTCCTGCCGCCAGAGAGTGTTGATGTTGCATCCGCCGCCTCCGCTGCCGCCGCTTGCACGGATCTGAGTCATCACCACCACCACTGCTAAGAACAGAGGAAGTGCTTGTCCTAGAGCTAGTGATCGAGTAAATGGGGCAGTGAGGCTAGATTTGGCGCCATCCCGCCTCTGCCGATTTCCTTCTCCCGCCATCTCCACAAGCTTTCGCCTTGCACCCACGCGTGCGAGCTAGTGAAAGTGCGTTATATCGACTAGAGGGGGGGTGAATAGGCGATTTTTACAAATTCATCACTAAGGAATTTCAAGGTGAGGAAATTCCTAAGTCATGATCAACTAGCAGCGGAATAAGTACTCAGATGCAAGCATAACAGAGCAGTAGCACAGTCATCATGATGAAATGAAAACAAGCACAAAGTACAAGTAGCATAAACACAGGATAAGCAGACTAAAGACAAACTACCTGAAGAAATATGATTGAGGAAATTGAGAAAGTCTTCAGTCAAAGTCTTCAAATAGTAACGATCAAGTACAAAGGTATGTGAATGAGGAAATGGAAGGGTTGAGGAAATAGAACCAGTAGCTCGGTGAAGACAGTGATTTGGTAGACCAGTTCCAACTGCTGTGACAGTCGTACGTCTGGTTGGAGCGGCTAGGTATAAACCTGAGGACACACAATCCTCACCGTATTCTCCTTGAGCTAAGGTCACACAGACCTCGCCCAATCACTCATGGTAAGTCTTCAGGTGACTTCTAAACCTTCACAAACTCGGTCACCCGGTGATCCACAATTTCCTCTTGGATGCTCTAGACCATGATGCCTAACCGTCTGGAGGATGCACAGTCCTCAAAGGTAACAAGCGTCGGTTCCACACAGGAACAATCTCTTCAGTGATGCTCAATCACTTTGGGTTTGTAGGTGTTTGGGTTTGGGTTTTCCTCACTTGATGATTTTCGCTCAAAGTCCTTGGAGGATGGGATGCTCTCAATGACAAGTGTCAGTTTCTCTCGGAGCAGCCAACCAACTAGTGGTTGTAGGGGGCGGCTATTTATAGCCTAGGGAGCAGCCCGACATGATAAGACATAAATGCCCTTCAATGATATGACCGTTAGGTGGGTAGATATTTCGGGACAGCTGGCGCGTAGCACAACAACGGTCGGATATTTGATCTATCAAATTCCTCAGGGCTATCATGTTCCTCACTTGTAGGCAATCCGCACTGGCAAATTCCTAACTCCTCAGTCAAAACAAATTCCTCAGAGACCAGAAGATCTTCGTCTTTGTCACTGAAGAAATTGACTGAACTGTATGAGATTTCCAATGGCTTCACTCGAAAGGATTGGCAGGTGTAGGATTTTGAGATGAGCATCACTTGGAAAATTTTCCTTAGTTTTACTTCAACGCCCTTTAACAGTACGGTGTTTCCTATGACTTCACGGTCACACCAATTTCTTCACTTTCAAAGTCTTCAGAAAGCCAAAGTCTTCAGTTGAAGACATTCATTTTTAGGGGTCAACTTTCTCTGTAAATATCAAACTCCTCATAGACTTATAGACATGTGTATACTCACAAACGCATTAGTCCCTTAACCTATAAGTCTTCAATACACCAAAATCACTAAGGGGCACTAGATGGACTTACAATCTCCCCCTTTTTGGTGATTGATGACAATATAGGTTAAATTTTCAACGGGGATAAACATATGAAGTGTAAATACTAAAATTGAGGAATTTGATTGCAAGATATAGATGAACTCCCCCTGAAGATGTGCACCTGTGAGGAATTTGCTTTGAATAGGAAATGCACATTGTAGAGTAGAATCATGGAGATCTCCTCCTATATCTTGTAATTCATACACGCATTCAACATATGATGTGAAGAATTTGAAATGCATGATGAAATATGGTGACTGATGTAATTTAGCATGCGTGCATTAACATATATGAGGAAATAGCATGCAAAAAACCAGAGCAAAAGTATCAGACCACCATTGGACTTAAGTTTACAACTCGATCCAACAAAAATCTTCAGAAGAACGAGAGTTGTAACTTAGCAAAAAAACGCCCAAATATAGAGACCCGCTTGAAGACTAACTCAAATTTCTCCCCCTTTGTCATCGAATGACCAAAAGGGACAAAAATGAGGACTAACGCCCCTGAAGAATATCATCATGATGTCGATGGAGGAGCGCCAGCGTTGTTGGGGTCATCCACTGATGTAGGGCCTGCCGCAGTGTCGTCCAAGTCTTCATGTTGATCGGTCCCGCGCGATGAAGAATATGAGCTGGCCACCAACTGAGGAACTTTGACCTTCTTGAATTTCTTCGAAGGTGGCTGAGACTAGTCAAAGTCCTGCTTGAAGCCCATTTGCTTGAGATCTTCTTCACCGTAGAGGTGAGACAATACGGCCCAGGTGCGATCAAACACTTCATGCAGATAGTAATGGTTCTTCTTCACATAGTTCTAAGTGACTGTCATATTCTGAAGAATTAAACCAAACTGTCGCTTGACCCATTTGTGGTTGCGATCGACCTTTTGATGAAGACTGAGGAGAAGCTCACAATCAGTCATCACCCGTGGAGCAGTGGCTTGAGGATTTTGCTTTGAAGCATTTGCGGCACTGTCATGAGCGGCAGAGTCATCATTGGTGGAGTAGGATGCAACTTTGCGAAACTGTCCATCCAATGGACGAGTGCCTTCATCTATTTCAGCAGCCTTACCCTTCTCATCAGTTGAGGAAATAGTCCATTTGAGGACTTCAATTGGCGGCAAGTAGCTGAGGTGATTCTGAAAATCAGCCTTGTAATGAATTGAAGACCTTGATCGGAGGAATCTCATAATCCGAGGAGCGTAAGGCTTCAACTCAAAAGGTGACAGAGCGACATTGGCCAAAGTCCTCATGAAGAAATCATGGTAGTTGATAGGAATACCATGTATGATGTTGAAAAGCAGATTCTTCATGATGCCAACAACTTCTTCATCATCAGAGTTGTGGCCCTTGATTGGACTGAGGGTTTTGGTCAATATCCTGTAGATGGTCCTTGGCACATAGAGCAGTTCCTTGACGAGGAATTTGGTTCTTGGAGCTTGGCCTGGCTTCAAAGGCTTCATCAACACTTGCATCAGGTGATTGGATAGCTCGGGTTCATCAAACATGCGCCTTGCACCTTCAACGGGAGGACTGACTGGGATGGCATGAAGTAATTTAGAGGTCGGTGCTTTGTAAGTGAGTGTTTTCAGTCATCCAGTCCAACACCCATGAATTGACATCTTCGACATTGCGTGTGATGTGCAGCATGGCTTAGAACTGAAGAATGAGTTCTTCATTCCAGTCACAGATGTCGGTGCAGAAGTTGAGCAACCCAGCGTCGTGAAGAACACTGAGGACTGGGGTGAAGCAGGGCAGCGACTCCATATCCACATGAGGAATTTGCTCATGGTCAAAGATCTTGTCCTTATCGAATAGCAGAGAAGAATAGAAGTTCATCTAGCTAGCAGTCCAGAAGCGCTTGCGACAAAGTCGAGCAGCATCATATGGATTGTAGTCAGTGAAGAAAATGTGCTCATTGAAGAAATCTTCAGCCTTGAACTTCTGCTTCTTGGAGAAAGGATTTTGTGGCTTGGGCTGAAGGTTTGCAGTTGTTGTCTTCATAGCCTCTTGAGGTATAGCCACTGGAGCCATATGCTGAGGAATTTCAGGTGCAATGGCATTAGCAGTAGCCTGGGTCTCCATTTCTTTAGCAACATTTACATCAGCACTAGTGGCTGGAACTTCTTCATGAATAGTGAGAAGAGAAGCTTGATGTTCTTCAGAGCCCGTATGAATTTCTTCAGTCTGGACAGGGGACTAAGGAATCTGTTGCAGAGGTGTGAACATCGGTGAATTTGGGGTGATGACTTTCCCAGTAGTCATCATTCAGAATTGGCGTTGAACACCCAATATCTACATCTTCATCTTCTTCATCAATTTCCTCAACGCCTGCCTCTTCAGCTGTGAACTGAGGCATGGGCGATGATACCAGTGGAGTCAAAGTGACATTGTCCACTACAATCTCTTCATCCAACTGCTCTGACGTAGCAGCAGAAGGATCTTCTTCATCTGATTCACTTGGAATCACATATTCCTCACCAAAGGGAACAATCTCCTTTGATGGCATGCTTGATACAGGAACATCATCTATGGGATTTTCATAGGAGCTCGTCGAAGTCTTCACTTTCTTTGGAGCTGAAGACTCTGAGGAAGTAGATGCTTTCCTTTTCTTCACAGCTGCTCGCTCCGCAGCTTTGGTTTTCTTCGCTTCTGATGCAGAAGGTAGGATAGGACTTGTCGTTGGTGCAGGAGGAGCAGAGGAATTTGGTGCAGTTTCTTCAGGCGCAACTGATGCAGTTGCCCTGGCATTGTCAGTGTCTGCAGGCACAACAGCACGTGCTTTAACTGGCCAGGCTTGTTCTTCAGTAGCAACACTAGAGGTTGCCCTGGCAGTTTCTTCAGCGGCTGGAATGTCTTCATCAGCCCTGGTGCTCTCATTTTCTTCAGCAGCCTGATCTTCATCAGCGGTGCTGGCATGTTCTTCAGTAGGCTGAGCAGATGCTTCAGCCTGAGGAACTTCATGTTGCGTTAAGGCTGCAACATTTGAGGTGAATCCCTTGGCCAGCTTGACGAATCTGACTTTGGCTCCCAGCCAGTCAGCATAGTATCGGTCAAATTCATCACTGAGACTCTTGATTTCTGATTGCGAGCGACAAGTTAATCAGGTGATAGCTTCAAAACATATTGCTTCAGAAAGCGCTCTTTCTTGTACTGAGCTTTCTTCACCTTCCTCCCCTGTTCAGATTTCCATTTTTCCTCACCAATGAAGGCAGTCGACATATGACTTTGGCTAGGAGTGAGGTTCATCTCAGGCAAAGGAGTGTTGGGGTCCTTATGACATAGGTCGATGAAGTCTAGGATCAACTTGGGATCCATCATCAATGGCACATTACTGCCTTTGGCTCTAGCGGCCCTTTGCTGTGTGTCTCTGATGATTTCAGCTAGTTCCTCATCATCAGCTTCGTCTTCACTTGACGGCACATGGAAGGCAACCTGCTTCTTGTGAGGACTTGGTCTTGTGCCTCGTCCAGCAGTGGCCTTTGTCTTTAGCAAAGTTGGGCGTGTTGAGGACTGCGGAGGAGCTGAAGAACTTGCAGATGCTCCTGAAGCAATTGAGATGCATGTAGTCCTTTGGCAAGAGGCAAGATGCGCATGTGCCAAGGACTTTGCAGCAGCAGCTGAAGGTTTTGCAACAGGGGGAACTGGAGCTGCTTGAGGAATATGCCATGAGTGCTTTGAAGAGCTTGGCCGTGAGGGCATTGAAGAGCTTGGCCGTGAGGGCATTTCTGAGGAACTGGGCTTGTGTGCAGGCTTCTTGGGCTTGTTAGCAGAGGCCTCAGCAGCGGCAACAACAGAATCTTCGTTGAATTTCCTCACTACTTCTTTGGCCATTTTGGCCAACTTAGCTTGTCGTTTGGCCCATTCATCTGGATAGTCCTCACCGCGCACGAGGCTAGTGGGATCAGCTTCTTGGCCTGGTGCCAATGGAGGTCTTGGGCAAGGAGGGTGTAAAGCGAATTTCTTCATGTACTTAGGAGTGACATATCTGTATTCCCTCCATTCCCGTGCCCATCTCCTCTCTATCCTGTGTATGCGCACCTTGCGCTGATTATTGTTCTCCTTGCCATGTTTGGCTTCATCAGGAGTGCAACATTCCTCATAGATGTCATCTGGAATCTCATAAGCAGTGTTTACTTCCAATTTCTTCCATCCCTTCTGAGGTCTCTTGCCATCAGCCATTTTCTTCAGCTGAGGATTTTGAACAATGGAATTCTCTGAAGAGGTATGCAATTTGTCTTCAAGGAACACTGCAAATGAGTTAAGTTGATGAGAACCTAGTGATTCAGCAACGGACATGTGTACCTGTGAACAGAGTATAGGTGCGAAGAATTTGGAGAGGTCATATGCGTTCTCAGAAGTTTTTCAAAAGAAACAGGTTTGAGGAATATGACCAGAGGTGTCTTGAGGAATTTCACTAAGCGGTCTTTGACTTAGGTTCCAGAGTTGTATAGATTGAAAATACACACAATTGAGGAATCTTGAGGAAAAACGTTGCTTAGAGAAACAAATCAAGAACAGATGCATGTGAGGTGTTTACGTGTGTGGAAGTTGAAGAATAAACACCTTTTGAAGATTTTGTGGAAATCATCAGAATCAACAAGGGCAGTAAAAATAAATTTTATTTACCCTTGAGAAAGAACACAACGAACTATGAGTAGTAGATGGGAAGTTCGTCCGTTAAGATCTTCCACACCCTAACTTGGCAAAGGAAGACAGCTACGGCTGCGGTAGAGTGAAGATTTGGGCGGCAAAAGCCAAAAATTGAGATATGAATATTTTAAAGTTTCGTTCACAAATTCTTCAGCTGACAAGGACATAGTGAAGATTTTGAATGGGTTTCAAAATAGAACGCACATGAAGAATTTGTGAACAGACTGGGTTGAGTTTAGCATAGAGGGGGACGGGTCCGATCACATTCACTTAGCAGAAAAGTCAACTTGAAGAATTAGCAATAAGTGAACGCTATAGAGGACTGAAAACTCAAATATATATATATATAGTCAATAAAGAACAACGACGAAAAGAGTGAAGACAATGCAAAGATGAAGAATTTGAACAACTGAGGAATTTTAACACTGAAGAAAACTCAAATCGAAGATTTTCAACTTTTGTTGGTGGCGTGACCCACCGTATAAGAATGATGATTCCAGACATCGCGTACAATTGTCCTAGGGCTCTAAGAATCAAATTCTTCGTTAATTTCTTCACACTTAGAGGGTTAGTCTTCGTTGATTGAAGAAAAACGTTACTTTGTGTGTTGCACATATAAGTCATCAATTTTGCATAAGTATTAGGATGTGTGTCCTTTTCAAAGAACATTCGAAGATTCTAAGATATTTAGCTCACACCGCAACTTGCTAAATCTCTTCTCATCCAAGGGCTTTGTGAAGATATCGGCTAGCTGTTCTTCAGTCTTCACGTGCTCAATAGAGATGTCGCCCTTCAACACATGATCACGAAGAAAATGATGACGAATCTGGATGTGCTTTGTCTTCGAGTGTTGAACTGGGTTATGAGCAATCTTGATGGCACTCTCATTGTCACAGTAGAGTGGCACATTCTTCACATTGATGCCGTAGTCCTTGAGGGTTTGCTTCATCCATAGCAATTGAGCACAACATGAACCAGCAGCAATGTACTCAGCTTCACCAGTAGAGAGTGATACGCAATTCTGTTTCTTCGAGGACCAACATACCAAGGATCGTCCGAGGAAATGGCATGTGCCTAATGTTGACTTGCGGTCCACACGATCACCAGCATAGTCAGAGTCAGAATATCCAATGAGATCAAAAGTCGAGCGCTTGGGATACCATAATCCAAGTGTTGGAGTGTGAGCTAGATATCGAAGAATATGCTTCACAACCTTATGGTGTGATTCCTTCGGTGTAGCTTGAAAACGGGCACACATGCAAACACTAAGCATAATATCTGGCCTAGATGCACATAGATACAATAAAGAGCCAATCATGGAGCGGTATACCTTTTGATCAAAGTTAATACCATTTTCATCAATGGATAGATGGCCATTTGTGGGCATAGGGATTTTGACGCCTTTGCAATCTTGCATGCCAAATTTCCTCAACACGTCCTTGAGGTATTTCTCCTGAGATATGAAAATGCCATTGCACTGTTGACGAATTTGAAGACCTAAGAGAATTTCAATTCTCCCATCATAGACATTTGATATTCCTCACTCATCATATAGGCAAATTCGTCACTGTATCGTTGGTCAATACAGCCAAAGATAATATCATCAACATATATTTGGCAGACGAATAATTCATCATCATAGGTTTTGGTGAAAATAGTTGGGTCAAGTGAACCGGGTTTGAAGCCTTTCTTCACGAGGAATTCCTTCAAAGTATCATACCACGCCCGAGGGGCCTGCTTGAGGCCATAGAGGACCTTATTGAGTCTGAAGACTTTGTCAGGATGCTTTGGATCTTCAAAACCTGGGGGTTGAGCAACATATACTTCTTCCTCAAGCTTACCATTAAGGAATGCACTTTTCACATCCATTTGATATAAGATGATATTATGATGGTTAGCATAAGCAAGCAATATGCGAATAGCCTCAAGTCTAGCAACATGTGCAAAAGTTTCATCGAAATCAATTCCTTCAACCTGTGTGTATCCTTGAGCTACAAGCCGGGCCTTATTTCTCACCACAAGGCCATTTTCATCTTGCTTGTTGCGGTAGATCCATTTGGTGCCGATGATATTGTGCTTGCAAGGGTCTGGTCGCTTGACAAGTTCCCAGACATTGTTGAGCTCGAACTGATGTAATTCCTCTTGCATCGCTTGAATCCACTCAGGCTCCAGAAATGCCTCATCTACTTTGGTGGGCTCTGTGATAGAGACAAAAGTAAAGTGCCCACAAAAGTTAGACAAATGTGAAGCTTTTGAGCATGTGAGAGGACTTGGTGCATTGATGTCACTGATGATTTTCTCGATCTTCACTTCATTAGCAACGCGAGGGTGAGCGGGTTGATGACGTTGAGTCGGCTCAACATTTTCTTTAGAGCCATTTTCCTCAAGTTGGCCAAACAAAACCGAAATATCGGAGAAGAAATACGAGGCTATAAGCAATCATGCATATAAGAGATCAAAGAAACTCAAATAACTTTCATGGATATAAAAAGATAGATCTGATCATAAACTCAAAGTTCATCGATCCCAACAAACACACCGCAAAAGAGTTACATCATATGGATCTCCAAGAGACCATTGTATTGAGAATTCAGCGAGAGAGAGAGGAAGCCATCTAGCTACTAACTACGGACCCGAAGGTCTACAAAGAACTACTCACGCATCATCGGAGAGGCACCAATGGAGGTGGTGAACCCCATCCGAGATGGTGTCTAGATTGGATCTGGTGGTTCTGGACTCTGCGGCGGCTGGATGAATATTTTATCGACTCCCCTAGGGTTTTGGGAATATTGGGGTATTTATAGAGCAAAGAGGCAGTCCCGGGGGGCACCCGAGGTGGGCACAACCCACCAGGGCGCGCCCTGGTGTGTTGTGCTCTCCTCGGAGCACCCCCCAGGCGCAGCCAGGGCCCATTATGTTCCTTCTGGTCCAAAAAAATCTCCGCGAAGTTCCGTTGCATTTGGAGTCCGTCTGATATTGATTTCCTGTGATGTAAAAACATGCAGAAAACAGCAACTAGCACTTGGCACTATGTCAATAGGTCAGTACCAAAGATGATGTAAAATGATTATAAAGCACCCAAGATTGATAATATAACAACATGGAACAATCAAAAATTATAGATACATTGGAGACGTATCAATGAGCTGTCGCTTGAGGCGTTCTTGTTCGAGGGGTTCCTCTTGGACGATGAAATCTTCGTTGCCGAGGCTAACATCCTCTTCGGAGGCAGGTCAGTAGTTATTGTCTTCCGAATCCTTGTGATCGATATGTTCGGGGCTGTATTGACCTTTTTCCCTTTCATCCTGCTCGAACACAGGCTCGACGGGGTGATCGGGATCTTCGGTGTTGTCCGGAGTGATATTATCTCTGGTGTCCGTATTGCTTTCCCTTGCCCGACGCAATCGTGAGCGGCGCCACTGACGCCGGTGCTTTGGTGGTTCATCGACGGGCTTATCCTCATCTGGGTTTTGAGTGCCATTGTTGTCCTTCTTCTCCGGTGTGTCCACCATGTATACATCGTAAGTAGAAGTGGCCATCCAACGCCTAGTGACGGGCGGATTTTGGCTTGGTTCGGCTCCGGCATCGTCGTCCATGCCATCGATGTCTTCGGAGGCGTAGTCTAGCATGTCGGTCAGGTCCTCGACAGTGGCTATCAAATGGGTGGTGGGTGGGACCTAAAATTCCCTTCTCTCAGCCCCCAATCTAAGCTGGGTGTAGTCCGGAGGTAACACTTTCGTGATGGCGAGAGATTGCATTAGGGCCAGTGTTTCATTTAAGAGTGAAAGCTGGACGGGCGTCTGAGGACCTGCGGAGCTAGGTCCGGTAAAAACCACTTGACCGAGATCGATGGATGCAGACCTCGAGAGTTCAGAGTTGACGTCCAGAGGCGAGTCCGGCTTCCCGATGACAGGGAGCATCCCGTTTGACTCGGGGCCCGCTGACGGCCTGGTCGCATCTGGGTCTTCGACAGGAAGCTCCGTAATGGGAGAGAGTCCGGCGAGGTTTATCTTCCCGTCTTCGGACGAAATGATCCACCTCGGATCTAAGGCCGGGGTGGGCATGGGCGTCGACCCTTGAGCAGAATCTAATTGTGGATCTGAAGGGCCTCCTTCATGTGGATGGGGAGCGGCGGCCGAGGCCGAGAACCCCTCGAAGATCAAGTCTCCTCGGATATCGGCGATGTAGTTTAAGCTTCCAAACCTGATCTGGTGACCAGGGGCATAGCTATCGACCTGCTCAAGGTGGCCGGTCAAGTTAGCGCGTAGCGTGAAGCCGCCAAACACAAAGAGTTGGCCAGGGAGAAAGGCCTCCCCGGAAACAGTGTCGTCATTGATGACGAGGCGAGCCATCAATCCTTCTGTCGACAACATAATGGAACTCTCAATGAAAGCACCAATGTCAGTGTCAATACCGGCAGATCTAGGGGTCCCGAACAGTGCATCTGAGGATCAATGGTAACAAGGGACGATGGGGACACAATGTTTACCCAGGTTCGGGCCCTCTTAAAGGAGGTAAAACCCTACGTCCTACTTGATTGTATTCAATGAGTATAAGGGTTACAAGAGTTGATCTACCTCGAGATCGTAATGGCTAAACCCTAGCTGTAGCCTATGAGAATTCTGATAGCCTCTACGGACTAACCCCTCTAGTTTATATACACACCGGAGGGACGTAGGGTTGTACAGACTCGGTTTGTGGGGGAAGGAAATAACATATCCGGACACCAAACTTGCCATTCACGCATATAGGAGTCCTACCCGGACACGGGGGAAAAGTCTTCTGCTTTTATCTTCACGGCCCATCAGTCCGGCCCATATCAAATAGTCCGGACACCCGAGGACCCCCTAATCCAGGACCCCCTCAACCACGATATCATCCATGTTGGCTTCTATGTTTCTGTGCAACTATGGTTCAAAATCGATCTGAACTGGCCTTGCGAATGTTGAACCCACACTCTTTAGCCTGAAAGGCATCCGTACGAAGTAGTACGTGCCACATGGAGTAATGAATGCGGTTTTCTCTTCATCTTCCTTGGACATGAATATCTGGTGGTATCCAGAGTAGGCATCAAGAAGCGAGAGTAGATCACAGCCGGCAGTGGAGTCCATAATCTGGTCGATGCGCGGCAAGGGGAAAGGGTCCTTTGGGCATGCCTGGTTGAGATCATGTAATCAATACAAAGTCTCCATTTCCCATTTGCCTTGCGCATGACGACATGATTCGCCAACCAGGTTGGATGTAGCACTCCTCTGACCAGGCCAGCTGCCTCGAGTTTCTTGATTTGTTCTGCTATAAATTATTGTCGTTCCAAAGTTTGCTTCTTGACCATTTGCTTGACGGGCCGAGCACGAGGGCAGACAACAAGATGGTGCTCAATTACCTCCCTCGGAACACTGGGATGTCAGATGGTTGCCGTGCAAACACATCTACATTCGCCCATAGGAAGGTAATGAGCGCGCTTTCCTATTTGCTGCCTAGGGTGGCACTGATGGTGAAAGTATCATCAGTGCCATCTTCCCTTGCCAGCACTTTCTTGGTCACGGGTGGAGTGGCCTTGGATCTCTTGCCGGTAGAGCTTTCCAGTATGTCCTGGACGGGCGCGCAACACTCCAAAGAGGTGCGCTTCCCGGAAGCCTCACTGGACGTGTTGCCGGGCTTTTTGTGGCTTTTCGCCTTGGCGGGAGCTGTTGTCTTGTCAGCTTCTGTTGCAACCGCATCTCTGTAGAGGTTGTCCATACAGACGATTGCATCTTTCTGGTCTGAGTTAATGGAGATGACACCCATGGGCCCTGGCATCTTCAATGTATTATAGGCATAGTGGGATGCCGCCATGAACTTGGCTAGGGCAGGGCGGCCAAGGATTCCATTGAACGACAAGGGGATCTTAACCACATCAAACACTATCTTCTCAGTTCGGTGGTTTAGATCTCCGCCAAACGTCATCGGAAGCGTGATCTTTCCCTTTGGTTGGCTCCTTCCTGGGTTAATTCCCTGGAACTTCCCAGTTTTATTGAGCTCTTCCTCATGTATCTGCAGCTTCTCCATCACCTTAGGGGATATCAAGTTTAAGCCAGCCCCACCGTGAACTAACATCTTCGTGACTTTGAGGTTGCGTATTGTTGGTGAGACCAACAACGACAAACTACCGACCACGATTGTGCGATCAGGGTGGTCCTCGGCATAGAAAATGATAGGCATGTGAGACCACTTGAGGGGCTTTCACGCATCTGCTGTCTGTTCTGCCGCAATGACTTCCCGCGCCCACTGCTTGAGCTGACGGTGGGAGGAGTGCAAAGACGCACTTCCGTCAATGCACATGGCCTATGTTGCTTTCTGGAACTCCTGCTCGCTAGACTCATCATCCTCATCTTCACTTTCTTCGCCTTCTTCTTTCCTTTCTCTGCCCCTGGCAGGCTTTTCTTTCTTCTGACCAGCGTCACCGCGGCGTCCACCTCGACCACCATGGCCTTTCTTTCCGGATCCACATGTACCTTCATGACCTTTCCCCTTGTCCAAATTTCCGACGGTTGTTGTGCTTCGCGCCAGTTGTCCAAATATCTTATCCACATAACGGTCATATCATTAGGGGCATTTATGTCTTATCATGTCGTGCTGCTCGCCGTCTATAAATAGCCGCCCCTCAACCACTAGCTGGTTGGCTGCTCCGAGAGATAGATTGACACTTGACATTTAGAGCATCCCATCCTCTGAGGACTTTCAGAGAAAATCATCAGTGAGGAAAAACCCAAAACCCCAACACCTAAAAGCCAAAGTGATTGAGCATCACTGAAGAGATTGTTGCTGTGTGGAACTGACGCTTGTTACCTTTGAGGACTGTGCATCTTCCAGACGGTTAGGCGTCAAGGTCTAGAGCATCCAAGAGTAATTGTGGATCGCCGAGTGACCAAGTCTGTGAAGGTTTGAAAGTCACCTTGAAGACTTACCAGGAGTGATTGGGTGAGGTCTGTGTGACCTTAGATCTAGGAGAATACGGTAAGGACTGTGTGTCCTGGGACTATGTGTCTTTTGGTTTAAATACCAAGCCGCTCCAACCAGACATACAACTGTCACAGCAATTGGAATTGGTCTACCAAATCACTGTCTTCACCAAGTTCTGGTTCTATTTCTTCAACCCTTTCATTTCCTCGCTCATGTGTTGATGAAATTGATCATTACTGTTTGAAGACTTTGACTGAAGACTTCCTCAATTTCCTCGATCATATTTCTTCAGTCATCTTGTCTTCTGCTTGCTTATCCTGTTTACATGCTACCTGTGCTCTGTGTATGTTTCATTTCATCATGATCACTATGCTACAGTCCTGTTCAGCATGCACCTGAGTATTATTCTGCTGCTTGTATTTCGTCACTTAGCAAATTTCTCAAGTAGTATTTCCTAAGTGACGAATTTGTAAAAATCGCCCATTCACCCCCCCTCTAGTCAATATAACGCACTTTCACCTACACTCCAGGCGGCGGTGACCACTGTGGACAGGGGTGTGGCCTCCTATTATGACCAGCAGCTCGGGCACACCATTAATATGGAGTAGTGGAAGCGAGGTGGGCGGCAGTCAAAAGGCTGGGTCGCCTCCCTGTGAGCCTGCAAAGCGGACTGCTCATCATTTCACACAGCTACTAGCACGCCCCCGGTGACACTACGCATCGAACATGTGCACGCCTCCCGGTCTGCCTGCACGGCGGACTGCTCACATGACATCTCGTCAACTCACGCATGCTCCTACGGCACACAGAACGCGTGGTGGCACGTATTATATTGATTTTTTTTCCTTTTTTGATGATTAATTCTATCGCTTTATTGCTTAACCGAAGCACGACATGTACATTGTTGGTCTAACGCACACGGTTCGAATAAATAACCTGTTTGCGATATTGGTTGCTAATTATTGATAATTTCCTGTCTGTAAGAAGATTATATCAAAACTTGTCTCAAATTTGACAAAAAATATAATATCACAGTCTATTGGTGTCCATATGACACCGCGATAAGTTTCATGAATTTGAACCTAGTTGTGTATTTACTTGATTTTAAAATCAAGATTCTCGATGTTTGAAATTTCTTGCATGTGGACTAAACATGCACCCAGGGACACGTACACATATGAGTTTCCAACCCATTTTGGTGCACTATCACGGGTCTCATGTAGCTCAAATTTGTTTTTTGCACATTAAATCCCTAGGAAATCAATCAATGTATAAAAACGGCTGAATGATCTCTGATTTTTTTTTCAATTTTTAACACTACACTCCTTTGGTGACATGTTCGCTGCAAAAAAAGTTTGACATGCATCTTTGGGCCACATGCACGCGGTGGTCCTAGAACACTCACTCGCGTGTGACACTCTCTGTGGGCCCGCGAGGCCGTTGTCCATCACTATGACCTATAGTGAGAGAGGTTAATTTGACTAACAAGGATGGTCATTTTTTGGTTTGTGTTACGTACGGTAGGAGTATATATATAGTAGACATCAAAGAGGGTGGGGCAACATATACTACGCGTCATATAGGACAGTCACTCGTGTGCGATGCTTCCATCCGTGGGCCTGCGAGGTCTTCCTCCATCACTTTGACCGCACGAGAGAGGTTAATTTGACCAACAAGGAGGTTTCTTTTTGGTTTTTGTTATGGTTGGAGTATATAGTACGTGTCAAAGAGGGGGAGGGGCCAACAAATACACACACCTGAGTACTTATTCCGCTGCTTGTATTTCGTCACTTAGAAAATTCCTCAAGTAGTATTTCTGAAGTGACGAATTTGTAAAAATCGCCTATTCACCCCCCTCAAGTCGATATAACGCACTTTCAATTGGTATCAAAGCAAGGTACTCCCTTGTTCTGTGTGATTTTGGTTTAACCACCTGAAGTTTTAGTTATGTCGACTGCAGGCATGATCAAGGTCTCGGCTGGGTGTCCTACCTTCGATGGGACGGAGTACCCCTACTGGAAGAACAAGATGCGCATGCATCTTGAGGCAATTGACAACGATCTATGGTAATCTGTGGAAAATGGTATTCCCTCCGTCACCCCCTCCGTCAACGCTGCTGATGTGAAGAGATTTAAGCAACTCGACTCTCAAGCGAAGAATATCATATGTGGCCATCTGAGCAAAGGACAGTACGACAGAGTGAGTGCTTTGGAGAGTGCAAATCTTATCTGGGACAGACTGTCCAAGTTCGACGAAGGAATCTCAACCCAACATGATTCTCGAGTTGACATTCTTTGCAATCTCTTCAACCGCTTCAAAAGACTCGACAACGAAAATGTTCGGCAAACCTTCGATCGCCTCACTGACATCTCCAATGAGCTTCAAGCACTTGGTGCCACTGACATAGCCAACCACAAGGTGGCGAAGAAATTGCTGAGATCACTTGATTCCTCATTCGATACACTGGCACTGATGATTCAAGAACATGGAGACTACATGTCACTAGATCCTGCTGATATCCTCGAGAGACTGAATACTCATGGAGACTACAAGCTGAGAAGAGAGACCTCTACGGGCCATGCTATGGAAGATCACGTGCACTGAAGGCCAAGGCAATTTCCTCATCTGAAGGGGAAGATTCTGACAGTAGCCTTGGTTATCCCGAGGAACTAAGCCAAGAGCTAGCAATGCTCGTGAGGAAATTCCAGAAGTTCTCAAGGCGTGGCCGTTTTGCAAAATCTTTAATAGGTGATGACTTGAGATCAGATTCTTCATCCCGCGATTACAAGAAAATGACTTGACACAAATGCAAAAAGCCTGGTCACTACATGGCTGATTGTCCTTAGTGGCTGAAGGAATCAAAGAAGAAGAAGTACAAAGATGATAGTTCAGATGACTCGAAGAAAAAGAAGAAATCTTTGAAGTCCTCATCGTCAAAATCTTCAAAGTCTTCATCTCACAAGAAGAGCAGTTCCAGAAAGGCTGGGGCATTTATTGGCAAGGAAATGGATTCTGAAGCCGAATCTAAGGAAAATGAGGAAGAGGAGGAATCTAAGGAGTCAGACTTTGGTGTGGCAAGCCTAGCTCTCGCTACTGCTTTCGTCAGCAAGTCCATCTTCAACTGTGAAGAAAATGGCAACTCCAACACTGCTGACGATGGCAACAATGACTTCGCTCCCACCTATTGCTTCATGGCAAAAGGTGCCAAGGTACTCAAATATCCCTCTTCTAAATCTAGTGAAGATGAAGATGATGAAAACCTCAAACCTAGCTATTCCAAGCTTACTAATATTGCCACTAAACAACAAAAGGCTTTGGAAAGGATTCAGAATTTGCTAGACAAAAGCGATGACCTGTTGGGTGAGGAAATGAATCGATCTCAAACCCTGACTGATAATCTTCAACGACTACAGTCTAAGTTTGATAACCTTCAAGGTCGTCATGAAACACTCTTAGCCGATCATGAGAAGCTTCCTTATGAATTTCTTCAAAGAAAGCAAGATCTTGAGAAACTAAGGGTGAGTCATGATGATCCAGAGGGAAAATGATTCTTTGCTTGCTCAATAGGTCAGTTCCACTCAGGAAGAATTCATTCCACCATGTTTGGAATGCATTGAACATGAATATGCTAATTGTTCACCTGAAAGTTCAAATGCTTTTATTGCTGCAACTTCTTCAACTGTCTCTGTGGTCACAAATTCCTCATCTGAGGATACCACAAGTCACTGACGAACATGACTGCATTCGAGGAAGAATGAAGACGAAGTGAAGACGTAGCATTTGTTTCGTTATTCTTCTTCTTTCATTGAGTCATAGGGCCACCGTACTATTAAGAGGGGTCTAGCGTTCGAAGCTTTGATTCTCTGATGCTAAACCAAAATCATATGAAAGTTGTGAGAGAAATCTCTTTGTGTTTCGAGCAAATACTTGCCAGCAAGAGACTGTGATCTTCTTCGATGCGAGAGATTTGTCTCGGACCAACGAGTTAGCATTACTTGTTCCTTAAGTAATGTTACCGTTGCTCCAAAATCCGACCGTTTGTAACATCCCAAAATTCTAAATTTTGGAATGTTATATTAAATAGATATTTATGATCGTTTGTTTGAATGTGGTGTGATTGATTGTGTGAATTTGAGTGGAATTTGAAACTTTTTGAAAGTTGAATGAGAGGGAATGAAATGACTTTCCCAAACTTTCATCATTTCATTTTGATCTCCATGAATTCAAATTCATTTCATCACAAAACCCTAGAGTGAATATGATATGACTTCTTCCATTTAAATAAATGAAAAGGGTTTTGAAAAGATTTGAAGTCCATTTGGAAATATTTCAAATTCAGAAACTTTATGCAACTCAATGATTTTCATGAGAGAGGATAAAATGACTTCTTCAAATTTGAAGAAAGAGAGTTGGAAGTTTCAAGGAATCATTTGGAAAGTCTTTTTGAAGTTATTTGAATCTCCAAAATTCAAATTCTCTAAAATTTATTCAAAATGAGAGAAGTAATATGACACTTCAAATATTCAGAGCCGTTTGAAATACTTTGGCCATGAGGAAAGACAGAAAAAGATTTGGAAGTGGTTTGAAATTCAAATTCAAAACCATATAGGAGTTGCTTGGCTTTTATTCAAATTATTTTTCTCCAAAAATAAAATATATGGAAAATAGGATAACATGATTCCCTACAATATAAAAATGGAGAAACATAAATTTCAAATCATTTTGGTATTTCGAAAATGATTTGTATTGGGTTTTATTGCAAAATCAGCACTTTTTGACTTTCGTGATTTTCTTTATATTTCCTTTGAACTAGAAAATATTTTCATGTTTTAGGAATTTTTATTCTGAAAATTTTGATATATTATATGTCTATATAAATTTCTTATTTATTTCTCTATATTTTAGTTTTCCTTCGTCTATTTAAAAAAACGAAGCCACCGAGGCCCACCTCTCCTTCTTTCTCTCTCCCTCACTATGGGCCAGCCGCCGGCCCAGGAAGGCGCCCCGTGCCCGAAACCTCTTCGGGTTGATCGTCCGCCCCCTTGCTCATCGCCCCGTGCCACTGATCGGTGGACTCCGTCCGTCTTCTTCCTCTTCCACAAGCTGCGGGGCAGAGCCCACTGGAACGACCGCCGCCGGAATCCCGGAGATCTCCGGATCGCGATCCCCGATCTGCCCCCTGCTCCAAGGCGAGGACTCCTATATAAGGAGGAGCCCCTCGACCTGTTTCTCCCTTGATCGCCCCCGAAGAACCCCTCCACCGCTTGCCATCCCTCACCGAAGCCCGAGCTCCGCCGTCGCGCCATTGAAACCCTACCGCACCACCCCGACCTCCTAGCCGCCACCTGAGATCACCACCGCAACCCTCTCGCCCACCCGCACCTCCCCGTGCCCTCGCCCGACTCCCTCGACCACTGGAGCACCATCGCCATCATCTCCCGAAGCTCATCGAAACACCGAAACTCTGCCAACTCGCCCTGCTCGAATCCGTCATCCCCGAGCCTTGCTGTCACCATCATCATCATCTTCGTCATCGACTACGCCACCCCGACGCCTTCCCCGACTCCGAGGACCCCTGGAGCCGTCGCCCCCTTCATCACCGAAGCCGCCTCCCCCGTCGACCGTCGCCGGAGTTCCACCACCACCGCTGTAAGCTCTCCCTATCTCCTCATCGTCCGATCTGTTTCGAACGGCATAGATTAGATCTTAGAGTACCTGTTCGGTAGATGCGGTTTATTTTAAGTGAACCATCGGTTTTTCTGTTTTATTTAGTTGACCGACGAGGTTCTGCTCGCTATAGGTCATCCGCCAGTTCGCACGTTTCGGCCACTGCTCTGGGCCAATCACGAAGCACCAGGTGGCCTCTGTCCGTTAGATATTTTGTTTTTCTTTTCTGTTTTATTCTGTTTACGGAAATAGTTCTGTTTTTAGAAATTCTATATCTTTTATGTTTTAGATCCAAATTGAGTGATTCTTTTTGCATTGTGTCACAAATTTGTTCAAGTTTCTGTTTGTGTACTTAGTTTTCAATTTTGAGAAATTTAAATTTCAATCATTTCAAATATGCTTCAAACGCTGTTTTGGCTCTAGTTTGAATTCTAGAATAGATTTTTGATTGATTCTTTTTGCTACTGTTTTGTTATTGTTTTGTATATCCAGTAGCATATAGTTATTTATTTTTAGTTTATTTTAAATTAGGGTTTGAGACAAAATAGTATTGTCTTAGTTCTAGTTTTGTTTTTGACTTTTCTTTATAGTTTTAATTGTTTTTAAATTGTTTCTTTTTGTCACTTTTGACAAATTTGGTATTGTTTTGTTATTTAACAGTAGAAAATTTTATTATTATTTTAAAAAATTATTTTTGTTAGTTTTGTAAGAAAACTTGATTAGGTCATATTTAGAGTTTTATAAAAAAGGGATAATTGATTTTATGCCCCTAGTTGGGTCACACTCGGCAGGTTTATCCCTAGTTTCCGAAAACACTTATTCCTGCCCAAACCACTTTGCTCCTCTTATGCTTTTGCCCTTTGACCATTTGACCATCACTTTGAAAACTTCATAAAAAATTCATACTAACTTAGAAAAACTCAAATAAGATATCAAAATGTTCAGAAAAGCATCACCTATATGTGCATGTCATTTGCATTCATGAAAAAAGTGTTGGCCAGTCCCCATCTCAGTTTTAGCTCATATGATCTTAGCATGAACAGTAAAATTTAAAAAAATTCTATAAAAAATTGGTGGCAAACTTTGACCAATGTTTTGAGTACTTGCCAAGTTTCATAAGGGAATGACATTTGTGGAAGTCGTGGCAAAAAAACAAAAATCAATGCTCCAAAATTTCATTTTTTTGCCACGACTTCCACGAATGTCGTTCCCTTATGAAACTTGGCAAGCACTGAAAACATTGGTCAAAATTTGCCACCAAATTTTTATAGAATTTTTTGAATTTTTTTAGATTTACTATTCATGCTAAGATCATATGATTTAAAACTGAGATGGGGACTTGCCAACACTTTTTTCATGAATGCAAATGACATGCACATATAGGTGATGCTCTTCTGAACATTTTGATATCATATTTGAATTTTTCTGAGTTAGTATGAAATTTTTATGATGTTTTCAAAGTGATGGTCAAACGGTCAAAGGGCAAAAGCATAAGCGGAGCGAAGTGGTTTGGCAGGAACAAGTGTTTTCGGAAACTAGGGGTAAACCTGCGGAGTGGGACACAACTAAGGGCACCAAATTAATTATCCCTATAAAAAAAGCTTTTTATTTGTTTCTTTTTGCTACTAAAATTTTATGGGAAAAATTATTTCTGTTATTTTAATGAAAACTCTATTTCTTTTCTGTTAAATTAATAGTTTAGTATTTTATTTGCTGTTAAGTTTTATGTAGGACGAAAAAACTATTTTTATTGTTTTAGTAGTTTTTTCATGTAGTTTTATTTGAAGTTTTCTTGAATTGCAATTGAGTTTTATTAATGAGTTTCTTTGTTGTCTTGATTGTTATTTGAGTGCTAGAATTGTTTGCTTATATGAATGCTATGTCTATTTAATATAGATTTTCAATGGAGTGACGAATAGTTCTACCAAGTCTTTATCCTGAGAGCGTTATTATCTTCATCAAGTAATACCAGGCAAGTTCACTTTGACCATGTTATTCATACCCATGTTTTTATTGCATTTAATGTCACCATTCATGATCCCTCCAGTAGTGTTATTGACTTCTTGTAGTTGAGTAGAATGCATGAGGTAGGAACCTATCTCCCTGTTATCAAGCCCGGGACGTTATGTAGTTTAAATGCTACGCAGACAGGGTTGACATGAGTGCTCGGGAGTGGTGTGAGTATGAAGAACTCTACGTCAATGACGATAACTTCATGATGGCATCTGCAAGGACTGCATTTTCAGGACCTCAAGACAGACTCGAGACAAGAACTCAATACACACTACCGGGTGAAGGATGGATTTGATGGGCACCCTGGAGCAACTAGTGGATGGCCGGGATGCATGGAGAAGCGCCATGACATCTTGCTGAAAGTTTCACCCAGACTCAAAGAGACGGAAGAATACTTCATGCCCGGAAGCTTACCTGTGCAACTGCAAGTCATTATGGGCTCTTGTGTGGTTGACCTTAGTTGTGATTTTGGCTGGGACAGTGCTAGCAGATGTAGAACTACGGTAGGATGGGATGAGCACCGGACAGTGGTCATAGGAACTCTTCAGAAGACCATGTTTCGGTCATCTTGTTCTCAAACACCCTGAAGTGCAAGAACGTAAAAAGAGGGATCAAATCTTGTGGGTAAAGTGTACAAAACTATGCAGAGGGTTAAAACCTAATTGATTAGCCGTGTCCCGGGTTATGGACAATTTGAGCCTCTAGACTTGGGATCTATCTTGGAACTCTCAACACCAGACTGATAACTTAATTGTGGGCAACGTATGATGATTTTGGGCAATGAGACATCGGTTGGCGGAACCATGTCATGATAGGAAAACTCCGTAGTATAGACTCCTGATATTCCTTTGATGTAGGGAAAATAAAACCAGCTTTTACGCAAAAACTCAAACACAGAGCCACAAAGCCATATTGCATATAGTATAGTTTTATCATCTGTTTTCTTACAGTGATCTTGCCGGTACATTCAATGTACTGACCTACACGGCTGCAACGTCTCATGTTGTTGATATTTCTTCGATGAGTAAGAGTTACGATACAGGGTTACGATCTACACTCAACTTGCCGATGGCGTTGATGGGACTCCACACCCGATTATTTGTTTCCGCTGAGACTTATAAGGTATATATCAGTTTAACGTTATTTTTACATGTGATTGCACTTTGATATATACATTGATGTATTGTGTGTGCCAGCATACTGATCCAGGGATGGCACAGATACACAAAGACTTGACCGTTTGAGGTCGGGTCGTTACACCATTGCAAACATGTGGGTTGGACATTGGCTGGACCTCGTGTCCAAAATTCTCATTTCCCATCTGGAAAGGTTGCGGCTATAAATAGCCACCCCGCGCCGGCTTTGTCCGGCGGCTACTCTGTTTGATTCTGAAAGATTGTTGAGCAACACACTCTCTGAGCGATTTAAGTTTAAAATCCATCGAGAGAAAAACCCTAGAGCCGAAGAATTAGATAGTGGTTCAGCATCACTAGAATCTAAGTTTAGTACGCTCCTCCTATTACTCTTGAGAGCTGCAAACTCTCTAGACGGTTAGGTGTCAATTTCTTCAGAGACCAAGAGTGATTGTGGTTCTCAAAGAAGAAGTCTGTAAAGGTTTTGGGATCGCCTTCAAGTATCTATCACGAGTAATCGGCATCGGTTGACAAATCGATTGTCGAGGAGAATAGGGTGAAGAGAGTTTATCTTCCGTGTTAAGTCACAGCCCCTCCAACTAGACGTAGTCCTTGTGCAGAAGGACGAACTGGTCGAACAAATACCTTGGCGCCATCGAGCATCTTCGGTTATCTCTGTCACTCATGCTTACGTTCGATGTTTTCATTCGTATGATTTGTATCAATGAATGTCTTAGTTTCCTTTCGGTACTTCATTTTAGTTCACTATAGGTTCCTTTTCTTTCATTCTACTACTGGGTTCTGAGAGATTTAAGTTCTCTGAAGAAAAATTAAAACTCCCATTCACCCCCCTTTGGTAGACATACTTCGTTCCTACAATTGGTATCAGAGCAAGGTACTCCTTGACTCTACTCATTTTAGTCTAACGACTTTGGAGTTTAAGTATGTCTTCAGTGAGCTATAAATCGCATCTCAAGATTCCCATCTTCGATGGGACGGACTATCCCTTCTGGAAGGAGAAGATGAAGATCCATCTCTGAGCAATAGATGATGATATGTGGAATGTGGTGCAAGTTGGGTTCACTGTTGCTATACCTCAAGCCCCAACTGACGAGGAGAAGAAACTCATTCAGATGGATGCTCAAGCCAAAGATGAAATTGGTGGCCATTTCTCTTGGGCACAATTTCTTCGATATCGCTAGTGTGAAACTGCGAAGGATTTGTGGGATGTCCTCGAGAAGGTCAATAAAGGAGTTTCAACTCAGAAGGAAGCTTGAATTAATACTCTTCGAGCGAAGTTCAATTGGTTCAAGGGCATTGAAAATAAAAGCTGTCAGCAAACCTTTGACCCTCTCAGTGACATAGCGAATGAACTTCAAGGTCGCGGCACCAAAGACATCACTGACCATGAAGTTGTGAAGAAACTGCTCCGATCTCTTGACTGTTCATTCGACACTCTCCTCTTGATGATTCGCGAGCCTTCTGACTTCAAAACCCCCGACTCTTTTGATATCATGGAGAGACTGAACACTCATGAGGAACAAGAAGAAGAGAAGAGAGATCTATATGGCTCCAGTCAACCCAAAAATCATGATCTCAAGGTTGTGGTTGATTCCTCCTCAGATGGAAATGCCGAAGAAGATACAGATGACCGAGGACAACCCAGCAAGGATCTCGCACTTATCACGAAAAGATTCCAAAGCTTCCACAAAAAGAGACAGTTCCAAAAAAGAAATTCAAGCAACTTTGGGGGTTCAAAATCTTCATCAAAACCTACCGGAGAATACACATGTTTCAAGTGCAAAAAGCCTGGACACTTTATATCGGGCTGTCCTCTCTGGGACGCTGAAATATGTGCCAGTCGGAGATATGATTCGGGCAACTATTGAGGCAAAAGCAAGAGCAAGAACTACGACTCTGATGAAGAAAAGAAACCGAAGAAATTCTTCAAGAAGAAGGACAACTCCAGCTCAAAATCTTTGTCAAGATCTTCATCGAGGAACCCGTCCAAGTCCTCCTCCAACCACAAGAATACTTCTCGCAAGGCCAAGGCGTACATCGACAAGGAGATGGATTCTGAAGAAGAAGAATCGTCTGCCTCCGAAGAAGAAAATGAGTCCGGTGAGGATTCTGACTCGGGCATGGCTGGCATAGCATGTGCCTCCTCTCCTGTGACGAATTTCTTCGGGAACCCATCAAGCAACGATGAAACTCCTGCCAACTGCTTCATGGCCAAGGCTTCAAAAGAAAAGGTATCCTCCAAACATAACAAGGTTCACTCTAGTGATCAATATTCTTCTGATGAGGATGACCATGCTAAGTTGATCAAAATTGCAAATATTCAAAAAAAACTCTTGAAAAGATAGAGAAAACCCTTAGGAAATCTGAAGGCTTGTTGGTTGAGGAGATGGAGAAAAATCAGTCGTTCACCGAAGAGTATTCCACTCTCAAGTCACGAACGGATGAACTCTCAACTCATCATGATTTTCTCTGAGCTGACCATGAAAGATTGAACTACGATTACCTGAAAAGGAAACAGGAACTTGAGGTGCTGAGAGAGGCTCATGAAGATTTTATTAGAGAAAATTCTCTTCTCACAGAACAACTCAAGGATAAACCAGATGTTGTAGGGTGGAACCCTAGGGGCCGATCTTTCACGAAATGGAGGGGATCCCACGAAGAATATGAGGGAAAACACGAGGGGAACGAGAGGATACACTCAAATCAACAAGAAACAATCACACATGTGCTAGATCCATGAACACAAAAGGAGATACAGGATTCAAATCCAACAAAGGGGGATACAAACGATAGCTAGTTCATCTCCGTGAGGAGGCCTTGAATCCGCGAGAGATCTTCCCGTGAGGGGCCTTGAATCCAAGCGTGGATCTTCTCCGTAGAGGCCGCAGTCTCTCTCGATGGAGTAGAACCACAAGGATGAGCAAAGCTCTATCTCTAAATGGGCTATCACAATGCTAACCATAACTCGGAGGAGGAGGGACTCTATATATAGTGCTATCCCACGAAGGGGTAAGTGAGAGGGGGGATACATGGGCCTCGTGCTTTGTCCATGCGTGCAGGCAGGCACCGGCTGTTCGGCCGTTCGCGGGGCGCCGGATGTCCGGGGCACTCACCGGATGTCCGGCCTAGCGGTGGCCAAATCTGGTGCATTCCGTCGTCGATGCCGGATTGCGGGGGAAGGCCAGATCCGGGCTGTCGGGAGGCACGAGATGTCCGGCCGCTGATGCTGTTAGCCGTCTATTGGTGCAGCTCCTCAGTGGCTGCACAGGCGCCAGATGTCCGGCCTCTGGCCCGGATGTCCGGCTGCCGTAGCTTCAGCATCTCCGTCTTCTTCCGTCTCCACTTCCATGCTTCCCTCACGGATGGTGTAGTTGTTCCTTGGCGCTTGCACTCCTCCTCCTCGTCCGTGGTGTTCCGACAATATCTATGTATGCACATGAGTGTAGCATCAAATAGTATACCATCCTCGAAGGGGCCAGGTGAACACGTGTAAAGGAGATGATTCACCTTTGTGTATGTGAAGTAGATGTCACACGTGTCACTTGCCAAACGGACTCTTGACATGGTGATGTGTGTAGGATGCTCGGCATCATCCCCTCCCCCTTGGGAAAGATCCGACCTCGGTTCGAGAACCAAATCACCATGGGAAAGAGATGGTGTTGCCGTGTAGAAGTGGACGATCACCACGTACTCATCATATTGAAGCTCGAAATGGGTACACTCCAATGTCGCACCGGCTAGTGTTTCCTTCAAAAGGAGCAAGGACAAAAAACACTTGGAAAAACAAATGTGGTTAGCGCTAGTGCAAAACCAAGCATTCAAGTGGTGATTCACCAAACAAGTGTCGTCATCATGCAAAGCATATGGTGTGACAAAGGATTGTGACATGGCATGTAAGCATATCAATCGAGCACAAGCAAATCTATCATGGGGACAAGTATGCAATTGGGAGGTAGTGATGCAAATATGTGTGACAAGAGAATAAGAATCTACCTCAGTTCATAGCAAGCATTCACAAAGCGCTCAAAGAAAGGTCTATGGTAGGCATAGGAATCATTCACGACACCAAAGAAGATGATATGTCTAAACACATGGGTCAAGTGCAAGACAATCGAATCATAACGTGCATAGGGTGTAGTGAATATAGTGTGCCACACAACACAATAGAAAGAGCAATTGTTCATCATGTGTGAGGCAATCAAGTTAATCACGTGACAAGCAATGGGACATGGCATATGTGAAGAAATGAGATTGTTGCAACCAAGCATATGATAGGAGCAAGAACTCAACAAGCTGGATGCAACACACAAGGTATGTATGTCATGAGGCATGGCAATGTGGCAATCATGAGTGAAATAAATATCTCGAACTTGCATGCAATCAAGGGGCCCAAGATGAACAATAAGTCTCATGATGCATACAACACGAGTAGTAGGATCCACAATATTCATGCTAAAGAAAGATGTCACCTTGAAGGCATCCTTGTGCATTCTTCACAATGCCAAAGTGGTAGGAAAGGTGGTGTAGAAGCGAGTCGTGGTCGAATGTATGAGGCTCACTCTCAAGAGCTCGAATGGTTAACTCACGTGAAGTGGAAGTCGACACAAAGTCCAAGTATCCTACACATGAACACAACAAAACAAAGAACATATGCACATGGTAGATAACCACATCATCCATCATGATGGTTCTCTTCTCTTGCACATAACCATTAGAAGCACAAGTGCATGAATAATATGATGCAACAATGGCCATATTCATGGCACTAGGTATATGGTGCAAAGAGGTAAGACAAGCATGCTTCACAAGGAATATGTCAAGATCTCCAAATATATGAGAGAATGCTATGGGGGAAATCTCATTAGCAAGACTAAAAACATTGTTGCACTCAATACATGTCAAAGCATCTAGCATGAGAGAGGCAACATATGGAGACATAGGACAACAAGCAATAGAAATCATGTGCAAAGCATGTCAATGGTTTTCATCAACCACATGAAACGAGCAAGTATGAATCATTGGTGATGCAACATAGGCAAGCATATCAATGATGTCATGCAAACTAGTGGATCAAAGATGCAACACACTAGGAGAAATCACGACAATCATGTCATGGGAGAAAATAGTAGGCATAGGCAATGCCCATGACATATCGCAAGCACGAAAGCATAACATGGTCAAGATATCATTATAGGTATGGTTCACAATGGAAACATGGCAATAACAAGGGGTATCTCCACCAAGCTTGCAAATACACATACAAGTACTAGAATCAATCATCATGTGAAATGCAAAGCATGGGTCACCAAAGCATGTCGTCCAAATGGAAATGAGCATATCTTGCAAAGTGAACATGGCAAGATGGGCATGAATATGTAATGGACAATAACCCATAACCATATGAGGGCCATGTAGAAGAAAAGCGCGAAGGTCTTGCGGAAAGGAAACGGTGTGAAAACCAATCCATGGGATCCCAAGTCATTGTTGCTCCCTAGAGCTCATTTTGTCAACTCGTGGGCTTGCGAGGTTGACGAGTAAGTATGGGGACCTACACAACAAATACACAAACGAAAGAAATTGTGTGTGTGGTAAATGTACACATCATCCATCATGATGTGTATGTGCACGTGAGAGTTAGCGCAAGATAAGCATCGCTCAAAGAAATTGGAAGCATGATATAAGAACATGTCTTCCATCATGAAAGAATAATCATTATGTATAGCACGATGGGGACACAAATTGAGCATGCAATTATAGCAAGTGTGTGGCACAACAATAGCATTTTTATTCATGGGATGCATATGGTGCTCACAATCATGGGATTCATGCAATGGATGGGAGTGATCAAAATCTCCTAAAATGGATGAGGAAACTGTGGGGGTCTCCAAGATTTATGTAGGTGATACGTCTCCGTCGTATCTACTTTTCCAAACTCTTTTGCCCTTGTTTTGGACTCTAATTTGCATGATTTGAGTGGAACTAACCCGGACTGACGCTCTTTTCAGCAGAATTGCCATGGTGTTATTTTTGTGTAGAATAAAAAGTTCTCGGAATGACCTGAATCTTCACGGAGCCAAGTTTTGGAATTAATAAAAAAAGATTGGGAAAGAATCAGCAGCAGGGGGCCCACACCCTAGCCACAAGGGTGGAGGGCGCGCCCCCCTGGGGCGCGCCCTCCGAGCTTATGGGCCCCCTGGACCTCCACCGACCTCAACTCCAACTCCATATATTCATGTTCAGGGAGAAAAAAAATCAGGGAGAAGGATTCATCACGTTTTACGATACGGAGCCGCCGCCAAGCCCTGTTCTTCCTCAGGAGGGCGGATCTGGAGTCCGTTCGGGGCTCCGGAGAGGGGAATTCGTCGCCATCGTCATCATAAACCATCCTCCATCACCAATTTCATGATACTCACCGCCGTGCGTGAGTAATTCCAACGTAGGCTTGCTGGCCGGTGATGGGTTGGATGAGATTTACCATGTAATCGAGTTAGTTTTGTTAGGATTTGATCCCTAATATCCACTATATTCTAAGATTGATGTTGCTATGACTTTGCTATGCTTAATGCTTGTCACTAGGGCCCGAGTGCCATGATTTTAGATCTGAACCTATTATGTTTTCATGAATATAGTTGTGTTCTTGATTCAATATTGCAAGTTATAGTCACCTACTACGTGTTATGATCCGGCAACCCCGGAGTGACAATAGTCGGGACCACTCCCGGTGATGACCGTAGTTTCAAGAGTTCATGTATTCACTAAGTGCTAATGCTTTGGTCTGGTACTCTACTAAAAGAAGGCCTTAATATCCCTTAGTTTCCAATAGGACCCCGCTGCCATGGGACGGTAGGACAAAAGATGTCATGCAAGTTCTTTTCCATAACACGTATGACTATATTCAGAATACATGCCTACATTATATTGATGAATTGGAGCTAGTTCTGTGTCACCCTATGTTATAACCGTTGCATGATGAATGCCATCTGACATAATTATCCATCATAGATCCATTGCCTAAGAGCTCGTTTCATATTGATCTTTGCTGAGTTACTTTTTCGCTGCCACTATTACGATTGCTACAATACTACGACTGTTACTTTTGCTACTGTTACTGCTACTTCCATACTACTTTGCTACTAGATACTTTGCTGTAGATATTAAGTCTTTCAGGTGTCGTTGAATTGACAACTCAGCTGCTAATACTCAAGAATATTCTTTGGCTCCCTTTGCGTCGAATCAATAAATTTGGGTTGAATACTCTACCCTCGAAAACTGTTGCAATCCCCTATACTTGTGGGTTATCAAGACCTTTTTTTGGTGTTGTTGCCGGGGAGCATAGTTCTGTTCTCTGAGTCACTTGGGATTTATATATGTTGATCACTATGGGGAATTTGAAAGATCAAAGAAGTAAAAAAAATTCCGTCAACTACGAGGGGAGGTAAGGAACTGCCATCTAGCTCTGCACTTGATTCTCCTTCTGTTTTGAGTAAACTTGCGACACCTACACCTGCTATTGATTCCAATATGTCGCATGTTATTGATGATGCCACTTCTGCTATGCATGATGCTTATGATGATACTACTTCTATGCTTGATAATACTGTGCCACTAGGTGAATTTCTTGATGAACAACTTGCTAGGGTTAGAGAGAATGAAATTACTGAAACTGATGATATTATTGAAACTAAAGATTATGATTCTCCCCTAGATATAAATTGCCTGTTGTGCCTGAGGGTTATGTTATGGATGAAGAAACTGCTAGAGACTTCTTTTCTTGCAATGATAGAGAAGATCTTAAGAAATTGTTAGCTAAGCTGAAATAAAAATCCTTGAATGCTAGAATGAAATATGATATCGCTTTTGCTACTTCACCTATCTTTGTTACCGATAAGGATTATGAATTCTCTGTCGATCCTGAGTTAATTACTTTGGTTGAATCTGATCCTTTTTATGGTTATGAATCAGCAACTGTTGTGGCACATCTTACTAAATTGAATGATATAGCCACCCTATTTGCTCACGAGGAAATTTTTTGTTATTACTATATCCTTAAATTATTTCCTTTCTCATTAAAGGGTGATGCTAAGTTATGGTTTAATTCTCTTGCTCCTGGTTGTGTGCGTAGTCCCCAGGATATGATTTATCACTTCTCTGCAAAATATTTCCCCGCTCATAAGAAACAAGCTGATTTAAAGGAAATATTTAATTTTGTGCAAATTGAAGAAGAGAGTCCCCCACAATCTTGGGGGAGGTTTCTCCGATTACTTAATGCTTTGCCTGATCATCCTCTCAAGAAAAATGAAATACTTGATATCTTTTATAATGGACTAGCCGATGCTTCCAGAGACCAAATGGATAGTTGTGCTGGTTGTGTTTTCAGGGAAAGAACCGTTGAGCAAGCTGAATTGCTATTGAATAATATATTGAGTAATGAAAATGATTGGACACTTCCAGAACCAACTCTGAAGCCAACTCCAAAAAAGGGGTATTCTATTTCTCAGTCCTGAAGATATGCAAGAGGCAAAGAAATCTATGAAAGAAAAGGTATTAAAGCTGAAGATGTTTAGAATTTACCTCCTATTGAAGAAATACATGGTCTTGATAACCCGAGATAGGCAGTAGAGGTAAATTCTCTCTATAGATTTGATGAAGGTGATATTCCTCATAAGAAGTCTGCTAGTCAATGCCTGGAAGAGTTTGATAATTTTATTGTTAAACAAGAAAACTTCAATGCTTATGTTAGTAGACAATTGAAACGTAATGCTTACATGCTTGACTGCTTGGGTGATTACATGAGTAGAACTGTTAGTGATCTTAAGATTATTAGTAAGCATGCTTCCATGGTGAAAACTCAAGTAGAACAAGTACTTCAGGCACAGGATGATTTGCCCAATGAGTTGAATTGTAAGAATAATGATAATGCTGTTAGGGTTATGACTAGAGGTGGTAAAATGACCCGGGAACCTTTGTATCCTGAGGGTCATCCTAAGAGAATTGAGCAAGATTCTTAGAAAACTAATACTGATGCACCTAGTCCTAGTAATAAAAAGGAAAGGAAAACTAATAGGACTTTGCATGCTTCTAGTGAACCAGTTATAGATACACCTGAGAATCCCAATGACATTTCTATTTCTGATGCTGAGACACAATCTGGTGATGAGCACGAACCTAGTGCTAATGTTAATGATGATGTTCATGCTGATGCTCAATCTAGTAATGATAATGATGTTGAGATAGAACCTCACAACAAAAAAAGACACATCAGTGACATTTTGGGCCGAACGAATTTTTTTCCTGTCATACTTATGACACTTCTATGATGATAATTGTGACAAAACTCGATATCATCATAGATGTGGTGGGGTCCTACTTCTATGAAAAAAAATCATGACAGAATATGGGCTTTTCATCCTGGGCGGGCCAGAGACGCAGCCGCATGACATTCTTTGGGCTGTCCATCACGGAAAAAACCGTGGTAGAAGCGAGGGCGAGGAAAATATCTGGGAGTTCCCGGTTACAGTGGGTGGTCGGGGGCCGAGCGATGCGCGTTTCTCTCGTACGTACGCGCGTGTGTGTGAGGCGTTGGGCTCTAACTGAACCCGAGCGAGGCGTTGGGCTCTAACTGAACCCGAGCGATTGCACTGCAGGCTACGCGTTACTGAACCCGAGCGATCGATCGATCCCTTGCTGTTAACTTAACCCGAGTGATTCCTTCGCTACTGCTGCTAACTGAAGCCGATCGAACACTGCTGCCTCCTTCCCTGGATGAACAGTGAGCGTTGTTGAGGGGGTTTGGATGAATAGTTCCCGGTGGGGGGTTGGATGAATAGGAACCCGTGGTAGTAGAGGCCGTTGCCGCTGGATGAACAGTACCCCGATTGATCGAGCCGGTGGATGAACAGGACCCCGTGGAGGGCTGTATGAACAGGACCCCGTGGAGGGCTGGTTGAACAGTAGCCGGTGGAGGGCTGGTTGAACAGTAGCTGGTGGAGGGCTGGATGAACAGTAGCCCATGGAGGGGTGGTTGAACGGGACCCCGTGGAGAGGGCTGGTTGAACAGTAGCCGGTGGAGGAGCGCGCGGTGGAGGCTGGATGAACAGGAGCCCGTGGATGAATAGTCGTAGGTGGAGGCTAGAGGAGGTCGACGGTGGAGATGAACAGTATCCCATGGAGTCCCGTTTTGTAGTACGCCACACCCCTCCCAATGAACAGGACCCCCGTTTCGACCATAGTGCTCCAAAACAAGTCAGTTTCCTCGGTTTTGCGGTATGCCACACCCCTCCCGATCAACAGGACCTCGTTTTGACCGTAGGAGGTCTGTTTCCTCCGTTTTGCGGTATGCCAGACCCCTCCCGGTGAACAGGATCCCGTTTCCACCGTGGCCGGTCGAACACAAGGCCGTTTCCTCCGTTCTACGGTACGCCAGGCCTCGTTTCCATCGGCTGTTCCGTCCAAGCCGGTTGGCTCCCGATGAACAGCACGCGTTCCGTTGCCTCCCGATGAACACGACACATTCCGTTGCCTCCCCATGAACACGACGACGACGCAGTTTCTCCATTCCGACCCAGCCATAGTCATGTACACGAGCCCTGGCCGTACGTATGCGCGAGTAGGCGTTCGAGACCCCGCCCATATGTACGTACGTGGCCGTATTTACTTTCTTGCAACATGACCACTTTACGTACATGTACATGCTACGTGCGCGCCTCTACTACGACACGTGCGCGCCTCTACTACGACACATGCACTTCCTTACACGGCCACGGTTCATCGCTGCAGCCTGCAGACAGACCGATCGTATGTACGTACACGTTCGCAACCAGAATGACAACCCTACGTATGCTTCGACCAGGTGGGTCCCGACTGTCAGACACTTCCTTGCGTGCGAAGATGTAGCTGGTGGGTCCCAGCACTTAGGGGGGTGAATCATTTGTTTTGCCCGTAATATGGACACACTTCCTTGCGTGCAAAGATGTAGCTGGTGGGTCCTAGTAGTCAGGGGGGAAACGTTTTTTTCACGAAATACGGTGGCCCGTCCGGTGGGTCCCTGCTGTCAGGTGGAGGAATCATTATTTTCCGCGAAATAAGGAGGCACTTCCTTGCTGCGGCCGTGGACCCTGCTGTCAGCCTCTCCACGTACAGTACTCTTCCTATGGAAGTCGTTCCTTGACCACGTTGACCACGCCGCGACGAGAGCACCAGGACGGTGGACGACAGCGAGGCCTAGGAAGGGGATGACGCGGAGCCGGGGAAGACGCAGTAGTGGATGCCCACGCGGAGAGGAGTACGAGGGTTCACTGGTTTGACTGCGGTGTGAGGCTGCCATTGCCGCAGGGCCTGGCCAGCGGTGGGAGTAGTAGGGGGCGGTGAGGCCTCCGCGACATCACATCCGGCCATGGGAAGCAGGAGCACGCGACACGACCTGCGCTGGTTTGGGCGGCTGGAGCAACAAGACGAGAGGTTGAAGAAGCACTACCACCGTTGGACGGACATCGTACGGTCACTGGAGCTAGAATCGTTCATATTGACTAAGTTGACAAAGCCCTCCGTCCCCGTCAACTTAGTAGGCCGACAAGTCCGCCTCCCACTATGGTGGGTCCCAGCTAGCAGGGGGAGTATTCTTTTTTTGTGCATAATAAGGAGGCACTTCCTTGCGTGCGAAGATATAGCTGGTGGGTCCGAGCTGTCAGCTGGAGTATTCATTCTTTTTGGCGTAATAAGGAGGTACTTGCTTGCGTGCGGCCATGGACCATGTGGGTCCCAACTGTCAACCTCTCCATGTACGTCCCTCTTCCGATGTTGTCATTTCTTGACAATGTTGACCACACCGTGCCGAGAACACCAGCGCGATGGACGACGGCGAGACCCAGGAAGGGAATGACCCGGAGGCGGCGAAGCCACAACAGTGGAGGGATGTGGGTGAGTAGAGGGATGGCCTGGCCAGCGGTGGGAGTAGTAGGGGCGGTGAGGCCTGCGCGGCAGCACAACCGGCCACAGGAGGCGGGAGCAGGCGGTCCCGTGTGACGCCCGGATAAGTAGGCCACAGTAATCCCACATTAATGGTGCCACGTGACCATGGTTACTGTTATTAAATTCGTGTTAGTTCAAAATCGATCCAAATTCAAATAGCATTTAAAGGCAAAGAACAAAAGTTTTCAAATGTTAAAACCAAAATGTTCGGGTTGTGACAAATATTGCATAGGTAATTATATGAAGAACCCATATTTAAATAAAATGTTTAAATGCACTATAGTGGATAAAACAACGGCAAAACAATTATTTAAATGCTTTTAAATACTAAACAAATACTAAACTAGTTCTTTGGATCACCAAGTTTGTTGAGGAAGTGGCCTATGTTAAAATGCTAATTTAGGAGCGGGCGTTATATTTTTGTAAAAGGATTTACTAACTAAAATAAATACAAAAACAGAAAATTTAAATAAATAAAAGAAAAAGAAAATACAAAAAAATAGAACCCCCCATTGGGCCAACCGACCCAGCTTCTAGCCAGGCCAGGCCCAGGTCGGCCCCCTCACTCCATAACCCCCTGCCCCGAAACCCTAACCGCTGACCCGCACCCACTTCCCCCCCACTCCCTCGTCTCTCCCTCCCCCCCGATCCAGATCGGATCGGGGCTGACCCCGTGGCCGTCGCCCGGAGCCGCCTCGCCGGCCCCTGCCCTCTGCCTCGCGCCCCCGTCCCCTCTCCCTTGACGACGCCCCTCGCCGTGCCGACCACGACTGCGCCTCGGCGCTCGCCACCGACGCCGCCCGGACCGCTACCTCGCCGGAGGCCGCCATCGCCAGTCTTCCTCCTCGTCTACGTCGACGCCGTCGTCCCCGTCCCCCACCACGAGCACCATTGCCCCGATCCCTGCACCGCGCCGTGAGCCCCCTCTTCCCCTCTCTGCCCTGCGCCGTCGCCCCGCATCGCATCTGCGGCCGCGCTACCCAGCCGTGGCCTCGCCGCCGCCTCGCGCCGTTGCCGCTCGTCGCGTGCTACGACGCCGCTCCCGCGCCCTGCCTCGCTCCGGGGCCGCGCTCGCCGTGCCCGTGACCCCCGCTGCGGTGCCCTGCGTTCGCCCCGCCTCCGCCCCGCGGTGGCCCTGCCGCTGTGCCATGCCCCCGCGCAGTCTCGGCGCCTGCCACCACAACTGCGCCCTCCTGGGCGGCCTCCCCCGTCACCGGCAACCTCGCCCCGCACTGGGCGGATTGCGCCCCTGCGCCCATCCCTGGCCGGCGCCGTGCCCCGCCGTGGCCGCCAGCGCCCACGCCCGCGTGCCCCTGGGCGTGCGCCCGAACGGGCCGCGCCCGTAACCCGTCGCCCGCGCCCTGTATGGCCTCTGGGCCAATGACAAACGGGGCCCACGCCGCTGAGAACGAAAATGAAAAAAAGGTTTAAAAAAATGAAATGATAATAATAAATAAAAATATTAAATAGTTAATTATTTATTTAACTTAATTAATCTAGTTTAATTAAACATATCCAATCCTGCTTAATTAAACCCTAATTAACCAGTTTAGTCTATGACAGGTGGGTCCCATTGGACCCACACGTCAGTTGACCCAGTCAAAGCCCTGTTGACTGCTGACATCATGCTGACGTCATGATGACGTCAGCATTCACTATTCTGGATAATGTTGAATTAAATTAATTAAATAAATTCGAAAAATGATTTAAAACTTTAGAAAATCATATAAAATAAACCGTAGCTCAGATGAAAATACTTTCTACATGAAAGTTGCTCAGAACGACAAGACGAATCCGGATACGCGGCCCGTTCGTCCACCACATATCACTAGCATAGCAAATGTTGCACAATCCCCCTCCGGTTCATCTGTCCGAAAACGCGAAACACCGGGAATACTTTCCCGGATGTTACCCCCTTCGTCGGTATCACCTCCTACCGCGTTAGGGCACACCTAGCACCACGCATTGTCTTGTCATGCACCGTCATGCTTATGTTTGCATTATATTTATTGTTTCTTCCCCCTCTTCTCTCGTTAGACACCGAGACCGACGCCGCTGCTACCCAGTATGACTACGGTGTTGACAACCCCTCCTTCTCGGCTGAGCTTCCAGGCAAGCCCCCCCTTGATCACGAGATATCGCCTATTCTTCTCTATACTGCTTGCATTAGAGTAGTGTAGCATGTTACTGCTTTCGTTAATCCTATTATGCTGCATAGCCTATCATTGTTGCTACTGTTGTTACCCTTACCTGCTATCCTACTGCTTAGTATAGGATGCTAGTGTTCCATCAGTGGCCCTACACTCTTGTCCGTCTGCCATGCTATACTACTGGGCCGTGATCACTTCGGGAGGTGATCACGGGTATATACTATATACTTTATATACATGACACATGTGGTGACTAAAGTCGGGTTGGCTGGTTGAGTACCCGCAAGTGATTCTGATGAGGGGGCTGAAAGGACAGGTGGCTCCATCCCGGTAGAGGTGGGCCTGGGTTCCTGACGGCCCCCGACTGTTACTTTGTGGCGGAGTGACAGGGCAAGTTGAGACCACCTAGGAGGGAGGTGGGCCTGGCCTTGGTCGGCATTCGCTGATACTTAACACGCTTAACGCGATCTTGCTATTTGATCTGAGTCTGGCCATTTGGTCTATACGCACTAACCAACTACGCGGGAACAGTTATGGGCACTCGACGTCGTGGTATCAGCCGAAGCCTTTGTGATGTCAGCGACTGAGTGGCACGCGCCGGATTGGACTGGAACGCCTGCTAGGCTAGGTCTGCTTCCGGCCGCGTTCACAACGTGAAGGTGTGCAATGGGCGATGGGCCCAGACCCCTGCGCCATAGGATTTAGACCGGCGTGCTGACCTCTCTGTTGTGCCTAGGTGGGGCTGCGACATGTTGATCTTCCGAGGCTGGGCATGACCCAGGAAAGTGTGTCCGGCCAAATGGGATCAAGCGTGTTGGGTTATGTGGTGGACCCCTGCAGGGAAGTTTATCTATTCGAATAGCCGTGTCCCTCGGTAAAAGGACGACCCGGAGTTGTACCTTGACCTTATGACAACTAGAACCGGATACTTAATAAAACACACCCTTTCAAGTGCCAGATATAACCCGGTGATCGCTCTCTAACAGGGCGACGAGGAGGGGATCGCCGGGTAGGATTATGCTATGCGATGCTACTTGGTGAACTTACCATCTACTCTCTTCTAAATGCTGCAAGATGGAGGTGGCCAGAAGCGTAGTCTTCGACAGGATTAGCTATCCCCCCTTATCCTGGCATTCTGCAGTTCAGTCCACCGATATGGCCCTTTACACATATACCCATGCATATGTAGTGTAGCTCCTTGCTTGCGAGTACTTTGGCTGAGTACTCACAGTTGCTTTTCTCCCTCTTTTCCCCTTTCTATACCTGGTTGTCGCAACCAGATGCTGGAGTCCAGGAGCTAGAGATCCCGAGGATGATTCTACATGGAGTTCGGCTTCGAGGAGTAGTTAGGAGGATCCCAGGCAGGAGGCCTGCGCCTCTTTCGATCTGTATCCCAGTTTGTGCTAGCCTTCTTAAGGCAAACTTGTTTAACTTATGTCTGTACTCAGATATTGTTGCTTCCGCTGACTCGTCTATGATCGAGCATTTGTATTCGAGCCCTCGAGGCCCCTGGCTTGTATTATGATGCTTGTATGACTTATTTATGTTGTAGAGTTGTGTTGTGATATCTTCCCGTGAGTCCCTGATCTTGATCGTACACATTTGCGTGCATGATTAGTGTACGATTGAATCGGGGGCGTCACAAGTTGGTATCAGAGCCAACTGCCTGTAGGAATCCTCTTTCCAACTCCTTGGCCGAAGTCGAGTCTAGTCATTGAAAAACTTTTACTAACATGGCTGTGTGGCTTACGGGCCCACGTCGCCATTGGGTGGTATTAGGATCTTTTACTCCTTGTCTATACTCTGGGACTCTGATCTCTCTTCTATTCGGGTTAAGTGAATTTTGCTAAACCTAACATTAGGAGCTCGTGATCACTTTCACCCGGAGAGCACCTTATTACCGATGATCGTCTGCTGCACCATAAGATTCCGAGGATACTCTATGATGTTCTCTCGAGAATTTGTGCCATCGCTTTTGCAATTCCCATCCATCGATAAACCTCTATGGATAACCACGTACACTTGCCATTCATACAATCATTCCCTGTTGATCTTGTTATTATAAGATACCTCGATATCCTCTCTATTGTTCCGAGAATACTTTGTGCCTATTGCATTGCATTGCCACATTAAATACCCCTACGGATAATTCCTCGCACTTACCAAGTATCCGGTCATCCCCAGTTGTTCATGTGTTTTACAAAAGTCTTCAAAATACCATTCGATCTTTCGAAAATCCTCAGGAGCCTTTGGCTCTTGAAATTCTTGCTTACTTGCATCATGGATAATCCCATAAGTCTGGTAATCTTATTGACATCCATTGTCATCATCATTTTGAGTCCGTTGATTCAATATGTTGCGGTTTCTTGCAATCCTCAACCGAATCGTACAATTCACCCTTCCGGCTCAGACATCATTTTAAACATGAGCTGAATCTCGACCAATCAAATTGTTGTCAATTTTACCCCTAAGCCTACTCAACTTATCCATCCTTAATCAGAGTGTTTGCTCCTGATCCCTTCATTTGTAAATCATAATTCCTTTGCATTAAGCTCTGAGTCAGTTATTTCTATAACCTGATGCCTTGGCATTCCTTCTTCCTATGATTGAGTACCAGTACTCACATCAGCCTCGTTGTGGACCGCCATACCCATTGCCGGGTTATTATCCGACAGTGTCCTTCACAACCAAAATTCTTGTGAGTTCTTTACCTGATTCATAATGCCTTTGGTAAATTGTATCATCTGCTTTTGTCAACCATGCTCTACTTTTGAGCTTGTGTCATTTACTCCTGAAGTTCATGGTATATGTTCTAAGAAGCCCCGATGGGTGGAATCTATGCCTTCCTTAATCTATGTGAGCCCGAAAGATTTCACGGGTCATACTCATCTGGTATTTCACTAGGTAAAACTTTCAACACTAATGCCATTATCAAAACGAGAAGTGAATGTAAGGTTCTGCTTTGGAGAAGTGGGAGTCGACCTTGAACTTTGTGTTCATGCCCATGGACCCAATGTGGAATCTATCATGGAAGCTTCTTGTATTAATAATGGTCCCCTTGTTATAAGTTCATCTTGTATCTATGTTGGTCCTTTGCAACCGTGGTTCCGACCATGATTGATCATCTTTGATCCTTTTCTCAGACAAGTTGAACCACTTGTCCTCTGCAGATCAATGCACCCGTCCAACCTCTATTATGATCTACCTTCGCGTATTACCCCGTGGTATCTCGATAATAGCACAGAACCATATTACTTCTTATGAGTTCTTTAAGTATTATTTCTCACCGATTCCAATTTTCCCCGGGTTCTGAGTTGTTAGACACTCGAGAACACAAAATAGTGAATTGAGTCCGCACTCTGATTCAATAACTCTAAGTAATTTTCGTTGCTTACGAGTTTAATAATCCTTCAAGTCATCCCAAGCCTGATCGGCTATATCATTACCATGTTAAATTTTAACTGTGCTATCCGGTCCTTCTTCCCAGAGCACAATTTTCGACGATGAGTTAAGCTTACGCCGCTCTTCCTTGTCATATCCTTTCGCCTTGAACAACGAGCTTGGTTTCGAGTTTGTGTCGTACCCATGGTTTCAATAACCTTTTGCTTCATAATTCCTTTCACTTGATGTCATCGCTGATCGATTACATCTTCATGAAATCTCTCGACAAATGTGTCGTGATCATCATCAGCATTCTGAGCTCTTCCAGGATATCAATTGAATTCATGATGAGAAATACCATCATTGCCCTCGATGATTTGTGTTATCATCGACCACTCGATTGCCTTCCGTTCAACACAAACTTGTTCGTGTTTTGTGTTATACCTTGAGATCCTTGCTATCCAGCATTTGTTCTTCTTTACCTTGGAGTATTACCATCTTTTATGTCAAGAATGTCGTGAGAATTTCACCACCTCTTAAGAATTCTTGATGCAGGTGATACCTTTTGCCATATCCGTTCATTCCTTGGTCCCCGTGTTATTTTTAACCGGAAAACCGACAATCGAACTATGATGTGCGACTTCAAAACTTCTAGCAACCCTATTGCTTTGAAGTTATTGTTGACATTTCATTCTTAGACCATTGGTTATCGAATCACCATTCTAACATTTATCATGCTACCTATGCCCATATTTCGGGCGCACATTTCAACCAATGTTTGATTGTGTATGTTTTCCTCGAGCATACATCATTATATCATTTGATCTGACGAATGTTATCTCCTTGTTCACGTAATTGTGTAGATCCATCTTTTGGAAATCTCGATGAATTTTCCTTAGCCCATCAGCCACCTCATCATCCTCTCCTTGGTTTAATGATGAACCCTTGTTTCAGAGCCTTGCTTCTGGACGCCATTTCCCGAGAATCTTGCAACGTTAATTCGTCAATTCGTGTTGCACCTTTTCTTTTCAAGCATCCAGAGTCCGAGGTATCCTGACACCAATCAGATCTGAATCTTGGTCAGATATGATGGTTGGAACATATATCCAAGAGTTATACCATTTGCCTTTATATAACCCGGTAAGGTGATGTCATGGCTCGCACACCTGGCTAGAGGACCTATTGTTATAGCTTCCTTTTTAGCAAGGTTAATCATTCTTCCATGAGAAAATCGTAAGACTTATCCTATAAGTTGATTCTGATGGATCCTTTGTGTATCCAAAGTCCGACCTTTACATGATGACCATGTCAATGCTATCTCGAAGCATGTCTATGGTACTTCGATTTTCAACAAGAACATTTGAAGCCCAATGCTAAATGTTTCTTGCTCAATTATCCAAACACCGTTGTATGGGTAATGTCATGAAATTTCTCTCCCCTTACCTAAAGAGTTTTCTACATTATATCCTGTCATGGATATCATGCTCTGCTTGTCCTTGGGAAGGATATACCCTTGAAATATGTGTTTAAACACATTTTCCTTTCCATTGTTCTGTTTACTCTGATAATCATATTTTCCTTTCCATTGTTTTGTTTAACCTTTCTTGTAATCTGACTTAGCTGAGTAGAGATAATTCCCTGCTTAGTTGAGCACCTCGTTGTACCACTCTCTCAGTAGACCATGTTACTTTTGTTGATGACATTTCGGTAGCCACCGATGGATGAGAACTTTGCCTATTGGTCCGCCTCGTTTCAACGAGCAGGGAAAATGGTTCCCTTCTTCCCTCGCCCTTGGTACCAACGTGTTGCCGACATAACTGACAGGTTACTCTGTGACATGCCTTGCTATCATGACCGTGCAAGATGTCACTGCTCCTATAAAAAAAACCACATGGTGGGCCCATAACCCACAGTTCCATAGGATCGAAACCTGACTCTCTTGTACACCCCCTGTTCCCAAGGTTATTCCTCACGCTTGACTTCGTATGTAATTCACGTGCCACCTTTCGTGAGATCATCAATTTTGGTATCAGACACAATACTTATTCCCGTTGCTCTGAACCCTTCAGGCATCGAACGATTGCCTGCCCGCTCGAAACTTCCCCGTGATACCTCCTTACTTTGCTCTCGATATTGTCTTAAATTTCCATTCGAGAGTTACTTCCGCCACCTTCCCCGATGTTATCAACCAGATAGTCAACCGTTCAGAGGTCTGTTATTCCGAAGTTACCCCTTGTCCTTCATACGTACAATGAAGACCCAGAAGAAAGGATGACGAAATCATCATGATGACCTGAAGCGAAGGAATAAGGACATCAATGTATTGGACCGGCCTCTTCGAGAAGAGCAAGCCAGAATGAGAAGACCCGCTAGATTCGTTACCAAACCTTCCTCCCTTACACAACCTCTTAAATCTCGGGACGAGATTTCTTGCAGTGGAGGAGAATTGTGACGCCCGGATAAGTAGGCCACAGTAATCCCACATTAATGGTGCCACGTGACCATGGTTACTGTTATTAAATTCGCGTTAGTTCAAAATCGATCCAAATTCAAATAGCATTTAAAGGCAAAGAACAAAAGTTTTCAAATGTTAAAACCAAAATGTTCGGGTTGTGACAAATATTGCATAGGTAATTATAGTGAAGAAACCATATTTAAATAAAATGTTTAAATGCACTATAGTGGATAAAACAGCGGCAAAACAATTATTTAAATGCTTTTAAATACTAAACAAATATTAAACTAGTTCTTTGGATCACCAAGTTTGTTGAGGAAGTGGCCTATGTTAAAATGCTAATTTAGGAGCGGGCGTTATATTTTTGTAAAAGGATTTACTAACTAAAATAAATACAAAAATAGAAAAGTGAAATAAATAAAAGAAAAAGAAAATACAAAAAATAGAACCCCCCCACTGGGCCAACCGACCCAGCTTCTAGCCAGGCCAGGCCCAGGCTGGCCCCCTCACTCCATAACCCCCTGCCCCGAAACCTTAACCGCTGGCCCGCACCCACTACCCCCCCACTCCCTCGTCTCTCCCTCTCCCCTCGATCCAGATCGGATCGGGGCTGACCCCATGGCCGTCGCCCGGAGCCGCCTCGCCGGCCCCTGCCCTCTGCCTCGCGCCTCCATCCCCTCTCCCTTGACGACGCCCCTCGCCGTGCCGACCACGACTGCGCCTCGGCGCTCGCCACCGACGCCGCCCGGATCGCTACCTCGCCGGAGGCCGCCATCGCCGGTCTTCCTCCCCGTCTACGTCGACGCCGTCGTCCCCGTCCCCCACCATGAGCACCATTGCCCCGATCCCTGCACCGCGCCGTGAGCCCCCTCTTCCCCTCTCTGTCCTGCGCCGTCGCCCCGCATCGCATCTGCGGCCGCGCTACCCAGCCGTAGCCTCGCCGCCGCCTCGCGCCGTTGCCGCTCGTCGCGTGCTACGACGCCGCTCCCGCGCCCTGCCTCGCTCCGGGGCCGCGCTTGCCGTGCCCGTGACCCCCGCTGCGGTGCCCTGCGTTCGCTCCGCTTCCGCCCCGGGTGGCCCTGCCGTTGTGCCATGCCCCCGCGCAGTCTCGGCGCCCGGCGCCTGCCACCACAGCTGCGCCCTCCTGGGCGGCCTCCCCCGTCACCGGCAACCTCGCCCCGCACTGGGCGGGTTGCGCCCCTGCGCCCATCCCTGGCTGGCGCCGTGCCCCGCCGTGGCCGCCAGCGCCCACGCCCGCGTGCCCCTGGGCATGCGCCCGAACGGGGCGCGCCCGTAACCCGTCGCCCTGTATGGCCTCTGGGCCAATGACAAACGGAGCCCACGCCCCTGAGAACGAAAATGAAAAAAAGGTTTAAAAAATGAAATGATAATAATAAATAAAAATATTAAATAGTTAATTAATTAATTAATTATTTAACTTAATTAATCTAGTTTAATTAAACATATCCAATCCTGCTTAATTAAACCCTAATTAACCTGTTTAGTCTATGACAGGTGGGTCCCATTGGACCCACACGTCAGTTAACCCAGTCAAAGCCCTGTTGACTGCTGACATCATGCTGACATCATGATGACGTCAGCATTCACTATTCTGGATAATGTTGAATTAAATTAATTAAATAAATTCGAAAAATGATTTAAAACTTTAGAAAATCATATAAAATAAACCGTAGCTCAGATGAAAATACTTTCTACATGAAAGTTGCTCAGAACGACAAGACGAATCCGGATACGCAGCCCGTTCGTCCACCACATATCCCTAGCATAGCAAATGTGCAACAATCCCCCTCCGGTTCATCTGTCCGAAAACGCGAAACACCGGGAATACTTTCCCGGATGTTACCCCCTTCGTCGGTATCACCTCCTACCGCGTTAGGGCACACCTAGCACCGCGTATTGTCTTGTCATGCACCGCCATGCTTATGTTTGCATTATATTTATTGTTTCTTCCCCCTCTTCTCTCGTTAGACACCGAGACCGACGCCGCTGCTACCCAGTACGACTACGGTGTTGACAACCCCTCCTTCTCGGCTGAGCTTCCAGGCAAGCCCCCCCGTTGATCACCAGATATCGCCTATTCTTCTCTATACTGCTTGCATTAGAGTAGTGTAGCATGTTACTGCTTTCGATTAATCCTATTCTGCTGCATAGCCTGTCATTGTTGCTACAGTTGTTACCCTTACCTGCGATCCTACTACTTAGTATAGGATGCTAGTGTTCCATCAGTAGCCCTACACTCTTGTCTGTCTGCCATGTTATACTACTGGGCCGTGATCACTTCGGGAGGCGATCACGGGTATATACTATATACTTTATATACATGACACATGTGGTGACTAAAGTCGGGTCGGCTCGTTGAGTACCCGCAAGTGATTCTGATGAGGGGGCTGAAAGGACAGGTGGCTCCATCCCGGTAGAGGTGGGCCTGGGTTCCTGACGGCCCCCGACTGTTACTTTGTGGCGGAGTGACAGGGCAAGTTGAGACCACCTAGGAGGGAGGTGGGCCTGGCCTTGGTCGGCATTCGAGGAGGGGATCGCCGGGTAGGATTATGCTATGCGATGCTACTTGGTGAACTTACCATCTACTCTCTTCTACATGCTGCAAGATGGAGGTGGCCAGAAGCGTAGTCTTCGACAGGATTAGCTATCCCCCCTTATCCTGGCATTCTGCAATTCAGTCCACCGATATGGCCCTTTACACATATACCCATGCATATATAGTGTAGCTCCTTGCTTGCGAGTACTTTGGATGAGTACTCACGGTTGCTTTTCTCCCTCTTTTTCCCTTTCTATACCTGGTTGTCGCAACCAGATGCTGGAGTCCAAGAGCTAGAGATCCCGAGGATGATTCTACATGGAGTTCGGCTTCGAGGAGTAGTTAGGAGGATCCCAGGCAGGAGGCCTGCGCCTCTTTCGATCTGTATCCCAGTTTGTGCTAGCCTTCTTAAGGAAAACTTGTTTAACTTATGTCTGTACTCAGATATTGTTGCTTCCGCTGACTCGTCTATGATCGAGCACTTGTATTCGAGCCCTCGAGGCCCCTGGCTTGTATTATGATGCTTGTATGACTTATTTATGTTGTAGAGTTGTGTTGTGATATCTTCCCGTGAGTCCCTGATATTGATCGTACACATTTGCGTGCATGATTAGTGTACGATTGAATCGGGGGCGTCACATCCCGCCGGCGCTGGATTTGGCGGCTGGAGCAAGGAGATCAGAGATTGAAGAAACACGACAGCCGTTAGATTGACGTCCAACGGTTACGTCTGCTAGAATCGTTTGTTGTCGTATATAATAAGTAAAAAAATCTTGCATATGCGTCAACTTAATAGGCCCACAAGTCAGACCATTCCCCATTTTTTAATAATTTATATTTAGCTTATTGCAACTTCTTATGCAATTTATTGCAGTCCGTTTTTTTTGCTTGCCAGGGCCAGGGTTAAAAATTTAACGAAATTTTGCATATATCTGTGGGTTCCAAACTATTTTTAATACCGAAATGTCGAGCCAGATTTAAAGTACTTTGAATATATATTTGAATTAGGTTAACGCCCAGTGAAATTGGAATCTGAAAATGTGAAAAAATTCAGAAATTATAAAGTAATTGCCAATTTGTCATCTGTTTTTTATATTTACAACCCATTTCATATTACTTTCAAGATTTGCAGGCGTCTTGAAAGAGTTGCAGCCCATCAGGGCGTAGAAAAATAAGTAGGCCTGGATTGGGTATTCTTCAGAAAAAATAAACTGGGCTCATTTTCACAAACAAAAAATAGCTGGGCTGGTCATGTGGTGAACATAAAATATAAGCCTGGGCTAGACGGGCCAAAACCCAGTTGAAACCCTGCTCCGTCTCAACAATAACAAAAAAAATACTGTTCGAGTAGCTACGGTCCAGGTGTCAGCCGATCTTGTGCTGTTCTCTTGTCTATTGACTATATACGCTGACAATGTCGTGGGTCCCAGATGTCAGGAAACCACTAGCAGGAAGCATTTTCTTTTTCCATACGCTGACAATGGAGTATATATATAAACAAAAAATGAGGAACTTCCTTGCGTCCGGCCATGGACATGGTGGGCCCCTATTGTCATCCTCTCCACATACAGTCCTCTGCCGATTCCTCTTGTTTGTTGACCATGTTGACAACGCGAGAGGGCGGCGCCGCTGCGAGCACAGCAAAGCGCGCGGAGGACGACGGCGAGGCCTCGGAGGTTGGCATTAATGATTTAGGATACGGTGGGGCGGCGATGCGTGCGCTGAGGCGCAGCTAGCCGTCGGAGGTGGAAGCAGGCGGCCCCACCAGCGCTGGTTTGGTTTTGGCGGCTGGAGGAAGACAGGACTGAAGAAACATGATAGACTGTAAAAGCAGCAGGAGTACTTAACAACCTTAACTGAAACCAGCAAGGGCACTTAACAACCATAGCTGAAAGCAGTATGAGTACTTATACAGGTTCAACCGTACAAAGCACGCCTCAAACAGTGCTACTTTGCCTACAGTTAACCAAAGGGTGAGGCCACCAAGCCCCAGGACAAGGCCCAGGCGCCACCCCGCGCATCCACAACCTTCTGAAAGCGGCTTCATCTCGCAATGTGGTCAATAAACAAGATATTCTCTTTAGAGCCATGGAAAAGCAGGAACATAATCTTCTGTCCTGTTCTCCAAGATGGACGGGCCTTCATTATTTGAGACCACCCATGAATAAGTATCTTTTCACCTCCAAGGGGAATGGAGTAGGTCGACATAAACATCATGCTGTGACCAAGCGCAAGTCTGACCCGACCATGGTTAGGCATCTGTATAGGAACAATAGACCCGGGCAGTTCCTGTTTCAAGAAGATCACAGCTGTAAAACTGTGCATAAGCAAAGTTTATGAACAACATATATAACAGAAAACAGCTTGTACCATAAGTTTCTCAACACAGTTGGACCTGTTCAACGAGTGCAGCAGTGGCACACATATCCCACATGGCCTTCCACCATTGGAACGCCCCACAAGGACCTCAAGACGATCAATAAAGTGTAGGAACTTGTGGATGTCGTCCAACTCAACTTCAGTGCCATGAGTAACAGCCGAGTTCTTATAGAATAACAAACAAGTAGCCTGCTTAACTCTGAAAAAACCTACTCGTGCCACCAATTATAAGAAAATATTAGTTAGAAGTAGCATCTTTGTGAGAGATTCGTTGCTACTTCTCAAGTTAAATTGTGATTAGTTAGACAGAATAGGTGGATTAAGAAGTAATTGAGGCAAGAAGCAAGAACCAGATACAAAACTAACATGGATGAACAATTGGAACGACGTCAGGGTGGAAGATCACAGTGAAGATGAGACCCGGTTCTGCTATTTCCATCAACATTCATGCGCCAACTTTTAGTCCGTAACACTTGAGAAAGTTTATCCAAGTTCGGCCATAAAAAAGCAGCAATCTTCTTGGTTCATGAACCCAACTCGAAACTTATATCCATGGCTTGTCTTCACTGTGACCATTAAACTGGTGTATTCAGTTATGGCAAGGCCGAGCATCTTGAGTACATGTGTTCTGGCAGAGCAAGGAATGCACTGCAGGAAATATAATATGAGACCACAATGTATTCCCTATATCCAAATCTAGAAATAATTTCCTCCTTCACGTCAGATTTGTCCATGGTACTAGTACCTTTTATCCAAATATAGCAATCCTAATTTCCAAATTAGTCGACAACATGTTCAAAAAACCCCACCCTCCCGGATAGAAAAGAGGATTCTAGGAACATACTGTGCGCATTTTAAAATCCTGTGTTAGGATGAGAAGGAACAAGTGTGGTGTCTCGCCGAGGACGCAGAAACCTGTAGGGTCCTCGCACTTTGGGCACTGCAAATGAAGCACACTAGATTCAGTAGGAAGAAAAATGCATCAACGGCGGCGGCTGCCATGCTAGGAGTACCCGCGACCAAGGGACTTGGATTTATCGGGGATGGATGAAGAATTCGTACCAGATTCTCCATGAGAAAACCCTATGCAATCGCCGAGCGGGGGTGTTCTCTGAACAAGCAGACGAGGGAGAAGGGGATTCAGGCCCAGTGAAATATTGCCGCTTCGTCCGTCCAGCTTACTGCTAAAGCGGGAAAGGTGGGGTTTTTTGTGGTTTGACGGCTCATTAGGCATTACTGCGGCGCTACGACCGGGGTGTGTCCACCGTGCAGTTGTGCACTCTAATTTGGTGCATATGGCACGTGGACCCCGTTGCGGGATGCCCCACATATCAACGAAAGGAAGTAGAAAGATAGGAGTAACTAGTTACACATAAATATATTTTTGATAGAGAGATACTCCCTCTGTAAATAAATATAAAGATCTTTTATATCACAACTTTATACATAAGAAAAATCAAGGGGAATATATATAACATATATATTTATAAAAAACAGAGTTTTTTTTAACACGGTATAGACGAGTTGGTGATGATGGTGTGCCTGGCATCGTGCAATATAGGCCGTCCGATTTATATCTGACGGATAGGAAGGAAACTATGGCAATTTTGCAAAAAGGTACCCACACACTTCTCCACATTTGCAAATAAGGCCTTTCCTCGTTCATCCTTTTCTCTCACAAGATAAAATACTCATACAAATGCATCTTGATGTTACGTGCAACGCACGGGCATTATGGGGGTTCAGCTGAGAAATACTCAGACAGGCTCACGGTTCTGTACATTGGACCACAGGCCGGTGGGCCTGCATGTTTGGGGGCCCATGTGTTCTACCTCAGTGCTTTTCATATTGCAAGCGGTCAGTACGGCGCTGGTTTTAGATGCTGTCACAAGGCGAATACACAAAATTGAATAAAGCACGGCAGCTGTTGGAATGAAATCAAACGACAGTTCCTAAATCAGAGTTGCAATTCTATCAATGATACTGTCGTACTACTTATACACACATGACACTTTTTTCACCATGCCAGAGTATTACATCAAAATCTCTCGGAGGATAGATTAGTTCGGCAGCTGCGTGCTGCTACTGAAGAATTTCAAAGTTGATTTGGACCAGCTCTCCTTGCCGAGAAAGTTTGATTTTGACATCATGCCCTACCGCAAGATATGATTTAGATTTGAACCTTGACCATCCTTTAGCATCAATCATCATGCAACCATCCTTTGTACTTACGGTATATTGAGCAGGTTCATTCACACCAAGGATGTGCATGGTAAGAGAAACTTGGCCACGGTTGCCCGGATTGTTGAACGACTCCCTCGTTGCTCTAGGAATTCTCTGTTTGCAAACAAGAAGACATACACAAACAGTTAGATCAACACAGTGAATCATGTGAAACAACATGGAAAGAAAAAAGAACGAAGCACTTGGGCGGCCAATGCTTACCAAGAAGGTGGACATGTCGGTTTTTGTAAGGACTTTGGTATATGAAGTGTGAACTGCAGCCCAGTCTGTTGCCGGTGCAACTTCTGGTTCCGTTGCCACTGCATGGGCCGGAGCAGATGCAAGTGCAAGTGTTGGTGCAGGTGCCGAAGCCATTGCTGGTGCCAGTGCTGGTGCGACTGGTACTACGGCTGCTGCTGCCGGGGATGGTGCTCCTTGTAGAGCTGGTGTTGGTGTCGGAGCAGGTGCCGGTGTCGATGCCCGATCCTCCGGTAGATCAGCCTAATCCGCTGACACGGTCGGTGCCCAATCCTCAGCTGGATCAGACTGAGCTACTGCCGCTGTCAGTGCAAGAGCAACTGCCAGTGCTCGATCCGTTGCTGAAGGTGGTACCGATGTGCGAGACAGCGGCGATCGTGTGTGACCTGCTATGATCAGCTTTCTAACTTGACTAGGCTCCGTGACCGTGATCCAGTCTTTTTCTTCATTTCTTTTAAACGCGAGAAGGACTAATTGTGGCATGTTTGTTAAACCAAACTGTAGTTCATCATAGGGATTCAGCTTGTACTCAGATAATAGACTGATCCAATTTTTTCTAGTAATATAAGTGATGGACAGTGCCTTCGTTACTGACTCGACATAATAAGTGAAACCTGCAAAAAATATCCATCATAGAGCAAACCAAACGGTTTATTCTGTGATGAATGTCACATGGCAAAACCTGCATCGTAAAATTGCAGCAAAAGAAAGAAAACATGACATTAAATCAATAAGATCTAGACAGTAAATCAATAAGATTTACTTGATGTGACACGAGTGAATCCTTACCAGGAAATCACTATGTTGAAGTACTAAACAGAAGATTGGTCGTCCAACTACGCGTGGCATGCAGGCCCCCCGCCTACTCCCACAAGTAGGACAGTCCAAAGGTCGTGACAAATCGTATGGACCGAACATCCATGGGACTGGAAATCCTGGTGGGTGCGATAAACCCTACAATGCATATAGATATTGGAGTGTAACCATAATTGATAAACCGTCCTCACAAAAAAGATGATCTGGATACTTCAAAATATACAGACTAAATTGAGTGGACAAACATTCACATAGACTATTCTCAGGACTCACCACACACCAAAAGTGGCAGTACTAAACAATATAGGGTTCACAAACACAAATCAAGTACTGAACAATAGTACTTACTACAGACAAGCAAAGTTGCACTAATTAAACTCTACAGACTATTTCTTGCCACCGACCTACGGGATGAACTCCACATAACTGACTAGGCCATGGACTTCGTGAGAGATGTCTACCGGTACCATCACCATCTCCTCAACCTTGGAGAACCTAACAGAGTGGTCTTTCCACTCATAAACATGACGATGAAGACATGCCGCATCAGATTTGTCGGGAAGCTTTACAAGAACCACACCCTTCGTAATCGAAGGCACAGCCAGGAAATTGTTGTGGTCAAGTATAGCCTCGAGAATACGCCTGACAACAATGCTACAGGAAAACACTAGTTCAGGACACGTGGCGACAAGGACACAATAGTTGGATAGTTTAGCAGTAGAACTCTGTCGATGTGGGGTTCCGGGAAACCCTTAAGGTTCGAACTCTGGGGTGCGCGCGAAGTCTTTCCCTCCTACCGATCCACGCCCTAGCTCGCTAAGGTCTCGCAGACGAACTCGACGAACTCGCAACACAGAAAGACACGATATTTATACTGGTTCGGGCCACCGTTGTGGTGTAATACCCTACTCCAGTGTGGTGGTGGTGGATTGCCTCTTGGGATGATGTTGAACAGTACAAGGGGAAGAACAGCCTCCTGAGGTTGAGGTGTTCTTGTGGCTAGGGTAGGCTCTTGATCAGATCAGATCAGGCTGAGATGCCCCTACCGTGGTGGCTAGTTCTACTTATATTGGCCCTGGTCCTCTCCCCGAATATTGAGCGGGAAGGGAGCCAACAACGGCGGGCAAATTTGAAGGGGGACAGCTAGTACAAGCTATCCTGACAAAAGTGGTCTTCGCCTGCGAAAGGCTCTGGTGGTGACGCTGTCTTGGGCTCCACGATGACCTCCGTCCTGCCGTCCTTCTGGTCTTGGTCTCGTTGCACTGATATGGCAACCTTTGCCTGATGCCTTGGTACTCCTCGCCTGCGCTTGCCTCCTTAGCACCAAAGAGGAAACAAGGACGCTGCGCGTGCTGGCGCCCACCTGGTGCCGATTGTCATGGCTCACATCATGAGAGCCTCGTGAGGTTTGCCCCGCCTTGATATCTTCGCTCCTCGTGAGCCTGCCTGGCCAGGCCACTCCTGAGGAGGTCTTGTGTCGTCCACCTCGCAAGGCTTGGCCCCTCGCGAGGGTCTTGGGTGCCTTGTTGATGAAGATGGGCCGTACGGCCCGCTGACTTAGGCACGCCATGGGCCGCAGGCAGGCAAGTCTGGGGACCCCCGTTCCTAGAACGCCGACAGTAGCCCCCGGGCCCAAGGTGCGCTCGGGCTTGGCTTCGCGGCGAAGCCAAGGGTCAATACGGAGCGCCGCGGGCCCCCAAAAGCCTGCGGCCTCGGTTGACGCGTGGCGGTTGATTGGACGTGGGCGTCTCTGCTTCCCCATGCTGCCTTGGCAATTGCACAACTTGATAAGTCCCTGCGACATGCAAGGAAAACCATCATTAGCTGCGATCGTGGGAGGCGCCGGTTGGCCTTCTTTTGCTATAAATGGGGAGGGGGCGGAGCCCCCGTCGCCCATCTATTCCTTCCTTGCTTGCTTCTTCCTCCTCGCTCCACTGCTAGCGACAATGGCGCCTATCAGAAGGTTCTCCGTTGAGGAGAAGGGAAAGGCCCCGCGCGATGATCCGGGGCCGCTTCCGCCGAAGAAGAGGTCGGTCCACCGCCGTGATGAAGCGGCGATGTAGGTGGTGATGAGGCCTTGGTGCGAGCGGCCTCCTCCAGGGTATCCGCTACCCTTGTGTGCCCGAGCCGAGGGCTCAGGAGGATGGAGCGACGAGCGGCGTCACCCGCGCCGCGCCCGTGGTCGCCGCGCCACGGCGACACGCGCTGTCGCCCCTGGAATCCACGCCGCGGACTCCTCGCGCGAGCTTGTGCTATGGGCGCCGATGCCTCCAAGCTCTTAGATCCGCTTCCCGCGGTTCTTCTCCGACGTGATGCCGCCGAGGGGGCCTCTCGAGCTCTGGTTGCAGCGCGCCGACTACGACACTCCGGCGACCGGAGCAGAGATCGAAGCGGTCCCCACCGGCAAGATCTTCATGACTCGTGGCTGGGGCGAGGTCGCGCGGGTCTGCCGTGCGAGGGGCGCCCTCGCGATCCACTTCACGTACTATGGTGCCTCCACGCTCTTCTTCAAGGTCTTTGATGCGGAGGGGCGCCGCCTGGAGTGCTGCTCCGGAGAGGAGCGTCAGGCTGACGCGCGCTCTGCTCGCGGCCACTCCAGCAGCAGCAGCCCTTGGGAGTCCAGTAGCTCTCCTGAGCTCTACGAGACTCCGGAGATGAGTGATGACAGCTACGTGCCCCCAAGCTCTCGCCGCGCTCGGAGCAGAGTCGCGGCGTCCGGCCGTCGCCTCCGCTGATCTGGATGGGGTTGGCGCCGGCCTCCCGTGGCTCACTGTTGGTGATGGCGTCCGCTGCGGGAGGGTGCAGATAGGATCCCTCTTAGTTCTAGCTTTTGTTCCCTATGAAGAATCATGAAGTACCCCGTGGGGGCGTGTAAAGGGTCTGTAATGTCTTTTGTGCTCATCTTCCCCGTTATGAAAATTTGGTGAACGCATGTCCCGTTAAGGCTCGGTCCCCCCTTTCTTCCCTCGCGATTGCTTATTGCTCTACGTTGATAGGTCCCGGTCCCCAGGCAGGCTACAGCCGTCGCTGGTATGCCAGGTCGCGTGCCGTGGTCAAGGCCAGGAGGTGTGCGGCCCGAGGTCCAGTAAGAGCCCCTGAGGCGCGATGCTCAGGAGGTCCCCCTTAGCGCTCAAGCAGCCATGGTAAGGCAAAGGGAGTTGACGTGGCCGCAACGGGGCTGCGGCGAGGGTGGCCCTTAGGCCCCAACATTTAGCCGATCCGAGAGCGGGACTTATCTTGTCGATTTCGTGGCGATTCCTGGTGGTGCGCTAGGCCTGCGCGCCAGCTTGTGCGGCATAGCTAGGCCAGCCCATACGAGTTTCCCTCCTCCCATGCTCTCCTTAGTGCTCTACGTCCTCAGGTCCTGGCCCTCGAGCGAGCTCAGCCGCCGCTGGTATGCCAGGTCGCGATGCCGTGGTCAAGGCCAGGGGGTGAGGGCTGGAGAGCCAATAAGAGCTCCTGAGTCGCGATGCTCAGGAGCCCCCCTTTCAACGCACAAGCGAATTGCATGAGAGAAAAGGAGAATCGCGGTGCTGCCTGCTATCCTCCCCATGGGATCCCTGTGAACAGGCACAAGAAGAAACACAGTTTGCCGTTATAGCTGCCAGCCTGCCGCTGGTTGTTCCGCGAAGAGGCGAGGGCACTGAGGGCCTGGTGAGGTGACGTGCGCGGGGCGTGCCGCGAGCCAGAGCTCGGCCGCTCAGGTTTGTCGACGTGGCAGGGACGGACCCTTGCACCAGCGCCGTGCCAATGAGAGGAGGCCCCGTGGGAGGCGACGATCGAGCAGGTGATAACCATAGGCAGGTTAAGCATGGAAGGCAAATCAGCTTGGGTAAACGTAGGAAGATACATGCCACTGGGTCCAGCCCGAGCGGCTTGGGGATGATGCAGCCCGAGGGGCGCCCCAGTAAGGTAAGCTAAAGACATAAGCAAAAGGGATACGTGCCACAGGGACGGACCCATGCGGCCTGGGAATAATGCTGCCCGAGGGGTGCTCCCAGCTAAACGAGCTTGGAAAATGTCACCTGGTTCTGTAGACGAAGTAGAGTTGGTGCAGCTGAAGGCGTGCGTCGAAGGAATGACTCTTCTTGATCCACCGGGCCCCTGAGGCTCTGGGGGCTCGGGAGGTTCCTTGAAGACCGTCTCCATTTCTTCCAGGACGACGTGGTACCTGGCCTCCTGAGCCGCCAGGACGCGCCGCATGTTGCGCTGATAGGCTGACGCCACGCTCGGCAAGCCGAAGGGCATGCAAACGTAGCTGTGTGGCGGGCCCTCGCAACGGCCCACACGCGAAGGCCAGAAATGCTCCTGAGATGCGGCCCTGTTGAGCCCTGGGACGTCGATGCAAACACATAACCCAGCATCCTCGCCTGGATGGGGAGCTGCGCCTCGTGAGCGGCTGTCGCCGCGCATGGCTCTTGCGTCTTGCAGTTCCTAAGTGGTCTTGGTGATGAACTCCTGAGTGGTGGGCACTCCTTGCCCTGTGTTCTCCTGAGGGAAACGTGCCGCGAAGCACGCCTCCAAGTGGTGCCCAAGCGCCTCCCTCGTGAGGTTGGAAAGGTCTGAGGCCCTCCAGAAGAGAGCTCCCGAGCCCTGCCCGAGGAGGGCGCCGGGCACGCCTTCCTATGCGATGGAGGGAGGCACGCCTGAAGCGGGCGCTGATCCTGATGGGGCTCCAGCCGTGTCACCACCCTCCTGAGATCCTGCTCGGCGCAGCTTCTTCTTCTTCTTGGGGAGGGCCTCAGGAGGGCCATCGCTTTTGCGGTCGGGGTCGTTGATTGCTGCAGCTTGGAAGGCGCGCTCGAGGGAGCACACCGCATCTCTCTCTTCACATGGGACCGTGATGATTCCGCCGCTTCCCGGCATCTTGAGGATGTTGTAGCCGTGATGGGTGACTGCCATGAACTTGGCCAGGGCCGGATACCCGAGGATGGCGTTGTACGGCAAGCGGATGTGCGCGACGTCGAAGTCGATGAGCTCGGTGTGGTAGTTCTTGTGCTCTCCGAAGGTGACAGGCAGGCAGACCTGCCCTATCGGTGTGGTGGAGCCGTCGGTCACTCCTGAAAAAGACTTGGTAGGTTGAAGCTGCTCATATGGCACTTGGAGGTTGTTGAACGTGTCGACGGACAGGACGTTGAGCCCTGCCCCGCCGTCGATGAGGGTCTTGGTAACCTGCACATTGCTGATGACCGGGGAGCACAACATCGGGAGGGCGCCAGCGGTGGCTGCGCACTTGAGCTGATCTGCCGAGTTGAAAGTGATGGCGCATTGGGACCACCTGAGTGGGCGCGTGGCCTCGAGCTTGGGGAGCACCGCGTTCACTTCTCGAGCGAACTGTTTGAAGATGCGTTGAGAGGCTGGGGCCTGCGCGCCACCCAAGATGCAGGCGATTTCACGCGGCTCCTGGAAGCCCCCAACCCCCTCATCCTGATGGTGATCGTTGTTCCTTCTTGGTGGCGGCAGTGGGGGAAAACTGGCGTTGCCCTGGGGGCGATCCTCACGAGGCTGGTCCCTCCAGGCGCCCTCGCGAGGATGGTCCTGCCAGCGGTCCTCACGAGGCCTGTCGCGCCACTCCTGGCGCGGGCCACGGTCGTCCCAGCGTCCGCCTCCACGTCCTCCTCCACGGCCGTAGCCCCGGTCGCTACACTCGGGGCGTCGACCGAAATGTCCTTCGCGAATGGCTCTGAGCTCTTGATAGTCACTGGTGTTGTGGGTGTTCAGATTGTGGAAGGCGCAGAACGGTCGGCTGTTCTTGGATGACTCGGGCTGATCTCTGCCCCGCTTGATGTCGGGCTCCGCTGCGAGCACTGCCGCTTCCTTGCGCTTCACGTCCTTGGCCTTGGCTTTCTTCTCCTCTGTGCCCACGGCTGGCAGCTCGAGGAGGGAGAGGCGCCCCTCCTCAGTTCTTGCGCACTTGGTCGCCAGGTTGAACAACTCCTGAGATGTGCTAAGCTCCTCATGGATAGTGAGCTCTTCCTTCATCTTGACGACACGGACGCCGTCTGAGAACGCGGAGATGATGGCCTCGTCCGTGACCTTGGGGATCTTGAGGCGAGTGTTGTTGAAGCGCTGGATGTACTTCTGGAGGGTCTCCCCTGGCTGTTGCTTGATGCAGCGCAGGTCACCCGCGGCCGGCGGGTGGTCGCAGGTGCCCTGGAAGTTGGCGACGAAGCGGTCGCGCATCTCATCCCAGGAGGAGATCGAGCCGTGCTGCAGGTTCAGGAGCCAGGAGCGGGCACCATCCTTGAGAGCCATAGGGAACCAGTTCGCCATGACTTTCTCGTCGCCGTTGGCCGCTTCAATGCTTAGCTCGTAGAGCTGCAGGAACTCCGCGGGATCGGAGGTGCCGTCGTAGCGGGGAGGCAAATCCGGTTTGAACTTGCCTCGCCAGGCGACACTACGCAGCTCGGGGGTGAAGGCGCGGCAGCCGGCCGTGGTTGCCGGGGCCCGCCTCGGAGGTGGAGCTTGGTCTTGATGAGATCCGCGCGGCGCCACCGCAGGCGGCGCGCAGTCTTGACGAGGCGGCGCGGGGAGCGCAGGTCCAGCTTCTCGCGGCCGAGGGATTTCTTGGCAGCTTCTCTCTTCGCGCGCGGGCACCGGACGTGGCGGATCATGCCGTGGGGCCGCGTGCCTTGGCGCCAAGGCACAGTCTTGGGGCAAAGGTGGTGGAGGCGCGCCATGAGCCACGTCGCCTGTGGCTGGTGGAGGGTGAGGCAGAGAGAGGGACGGCGTCGGCGAGCCCCCTGCGGCGCGGACGAGCTTGGCGACGCGGTCGAGCCACTCCTCGTAGAGGTCGTCGACTGGGCGGTAGCGTAGGAGCTCATTCGCCGCGAGGAGCGCGGCCCGCGCCTCCATGGGAGTGCGGCGTGCATGAGACGAAGAACCGGCCGGGGTCAGCGACGGAGTGGCGGTGCGGCCGTCCTGCCGCACCGATGGATGTAGTGAGGACGCCTGTTGCTCGTTCCCCGCCGGGCCGGTGGCAGCGTTGGCGGCGGGTGACGGAGAACGACGAGGTGGCCCATCGACGGGAGCCGTCTGAGCAAAGCGGGCGGTGAGGGCAGCCCGACGCTCAGCTCCAGCGCGGCGAGCGTCCGCCATGGAGACGACGGAGCGACAAATCGACGGAAGGGAAGCTACGGCGCACCCCTACCTGGCGCGCCAAATGTCGGATGTGGGGTTCCGGCAAACCCTTAAGGTTCGAACTCTGGGGTGCGCGTGAAGTCTTTCCCTCCTATCGATCCACGCCCTAGCTCGCTAAGGTCTCGCGGCGAACTCGACGAACTCGCAACACAGAAAGACACGAGATTTATACTGGTTCGGGCCACCGTTGTGGTGTAATACCCTACTCCAGTGTGGTGGTGGTGGATTGCCTCTTGGGCTGATGTTGAACAATACAAGGGGAAGAACAGCCTCCTGAGGTTGAAGTGTTCTTGTGGCTAGGGTAGGCTCTCGATCAGATCAGATCAGGCTGAGATGCCCCTACTGTGGTGGCTAGTTCTACTTATATTGGCCATGGTCCTCTCCCCAAATATTGAGTGGGAAGGGAGCCAACAACAGTGGGCAAATTTGAAGGGGGACAACTAGTACAAGCTATCCTGACAAAAGTGGTCTTCGCCTACGAAAGGCTCTGGTGGTGACGCCGTCTTGGGCTACACGATGACCTCCGTACTGCCGTCCTTCTGGTCTTGGTCTCGTTGCACCGATATGGCAACCTTTGCTTGATGCCTCGGTACTCCTCGCCTGCGCTTGCCTCCTTAGCACCAAAGAGGAAACAAGGACGCTGAGCGCGCTGGCGCCCGCCTGGTGCCGATCGTCATGGCTCACGTCACGAGAGCCTCGTGAGGTTTGCCTCGCCTTGATATCTCCGCTCCTCGTGAGCCTGCCTGGCCAGGCCACTCCTGAGGAGGTCTTGTGTCGTCCACCTCGCGAAGCTTGGCCCCTCGCGAGGGTCTTATGTGCCTTGTTGATGAAGATGGGCCGTACGGCCCGCTGACTTAGGCACGCCGTGGGCCGCAGGCAGGCAAGTCTGGGGACCCCCATTCCCAGAATGCCGACAAACTCATCCTGAGGTCTTCCAGTTCACATGGTATGACGGAGGAGCATGGCAGTCCTCTCCTCCTTGAGCTCACGGAGCTCCACGTCCTTGGCCCTGAGCTCCGCATCCTTGGCCTCGAGCTCCTATTGCAGGCGCCTCACCTCAGACTCCGTGATCTGCTGCGGCGCCATGGCACCAGGTAGAAGCAATGGGGAGAGGAAGCAAAGGGGGCGAAACGGCTGAAAGGCAATGCAATCTACGGGAAGGCGGAGGGAGCCAGCCGAGGAGCGGGGAATCTTTAGGTTTTCACCATGGGGAAACACCAGTCGACGACTTCTCACATCAGGGAGCAGTGGGTTTTGCAGGCGGAGTCATCGTGACTAATTACTGCCGCGCCTGCTCCCGTCAATCAAAAAAAAATTAAGAATCCTGCCGCGCCTGCTCCCGTCAATCAAAAAATTAAAAATCCGGCCGCGCCTGCCACACCCAAAGAGTAGAGCAACGCCTCGGTAGATATTTAAATTTACCTGCCGGCAAGGAGATAAAAAAGGGTGAAAAAACAAATGTGGCGGCGGCCTAGCTAATCGGTCGCACTAGCCCTACTAGCTAGCCACCGTGCTTCACTGATGTACTCGGCGGGAAAGGTGGTCTTTCGTGATTTGACGACTCATTTACTTGCTTCGGCGCTACGACCGAGGAGGACCCAGAAAACGCGCGGTAGGGCATCCCACGTCTCGGCAAGGAAGAATATATGCGTGCACCACCCGGGAGGACCCCGAAACAGCGCGGTAGGGTGTGCCACGTCTCGGCACGGAGGAAAAATGTGCGTGTAAAAATATATCAGACGCAGTAGTACCTATGGTTCGACCTCGGGACCCAGCCAGTCGGTCGAAAACACCCCACTAGCCACACAGCTTCATCATGCTAACGTGGCACGGAGCATAGGTGTGGTTAGCTCCGTCTCGACTAGCCACAACGTCTCTTGTTCTAGGCGATTCTTCTATTTTCCAAGATTTTTTCAGTTATAATAACACCACGGCAAGCTAGCGCCGCTCTTCGTGTGTGCCCGTGTGTCTAAAGGTTAGACGATGGAGAGGAGAGAGAGATCACAGACCTGGGACCCACCAGTAAGTGAGTCAACGGTCATGCACGTGTTGACGAGGCACTCCCTCTACTCTACTCAACGTAATACTGCATAAAATCAAGTTATGGGACAAAGCCAACAACCGTTGTTGTTTCAGGCTATCGACTTACGCTTTGTAGTCCAGGTTGCCAGTTCGAATCTCGTCTTTCAGATTTGTTAGTTTTAGGTCCAAATTTGATCAATGACAAGTGGATCCCCTGTGTGTTGTTCCGATATTTCAGTGTAGGATGGTTTTTTTGAACAAACACTTTGCGCGGTTAGACAAGTAACGGCACGAGTTACACGTATTTTGCAAGTTTACGAACAAAAATGACAACGACATAGAATATCACATCCACCCTGCAGCTTAGATGCTATGGTGATACGAGCACGGTTGTCAGAATCGTGATTTTGAATCGGATCGGAGCTCTGATGGTAGAATCATAAATTGTAGAATCTTCACTGCTAGGATCGTAGAAACGTAGATTTTATGAACTAAAATCGTAGAATCAGATGGTTAAGTTTGGATCGTAAAGTCGTAGAATCGTATAACAGAATCGCGATTCTAACAACCTTGGATACGAGTTTTTACATCGTTGGAAGTGAGATCCAATGGCTTGGGAGTAGTCTTTGTAATTATGCGCAATTTCCAAATTGTCCAAAGGTTTTTTGCAAATAAAACATTCAGGCCTTGTGTGTGCCGCTGCATCTTGGATCCAACGGCTCCCCGTTGCTCATATTAGGTGCTCCCCGTAGCTTAATCAGCCGCTACGGTGATACGAGCATCTAGGTCGTATGATCTGTGATCAGATGGCACATGCGTAGTACTTGTACTTTTTGCGCAATTCCCAAACTCTCTCAGTCGTATATTGCAAAAACATTCAAACCTCCTACTGTTGGCCGTTAGATCTCCGTGAACTCATATCACCATAGAATCTACGGTGCGGGAGCACCTCATATTCACCCATGCGAGAAAACATCAGGTGCTCTCGCAGCTTGGATGCTACGGTGATAGCAGCTTCGAGGTCGTTTGATCTGAGATCCAATGGCATCTGAGCAGTCTTTGTGCTTGTAAGCAGTGGCCGAACTCTTTGGGGGCTTTTCTACAAAAAACCATTCGAACCACCGAGGAGTTGTTGGGTCACAAATCCAACAGATCCGAAGAGCTTGTATCACCAAAGCATCTAAGGTGTGGTAGCACATGATATTCTTACATACAGGAGAATATGATGTCATCCTTCATCTTGGATGCTACAGTGATACGAGCTTCGAGGTCGTTGGATATGGGATCCAAGGGCATCTGAGTAGTTTTTGTACAAATTGTGTGCAATTCTCAAACTCATTAAGGTTTCCTGTAAAAATATTAAGACATCAGGTGAGCTGCTATATCTCAGATCTACAAGCTCCAAGCAACTCGTATCAGTATATAACATCTAAGGTGTGGGGGCAGATGATATTATCTCGGGGAGGAGGGGGGGGGGTGCACAAACAATCGGTGTTTGGGAGCTAGGGTGGGAACAAATATAATCTAAACAATCCTAAATAGAGCTTCACAAATTTATCTAAGGTCGAGGGGTTAACCCCCGACAATCTACATAGCTCCGCCTAAACAAAACATTTGCATGTACTGTAGTACTAGACTTAATTTTCATGTTTCAGTTTCCTGTTCATTTTAAATATTGAATTGAGGACCATGCATGTCTTACATTTTACTCCCTTCGTTCCTAAATATTAGTCTTTTTAGAGATTTCAAATGGACTGGCACATGCGGATGTATATAGACATATTTTAGAGTGTAGATTCACTCATTTTGCTCCGTATGTTATCACTTGTTGAAATCTCTAAAAGACTAATATTTAGGAACAGAAGGAGTATTTTGGAATTCGTGTCATACATGCATGGTTTGGAAAAATAGATGCACTATACTTATTGGATTGTTATTGTGTTCGTGTGTGTGTGTGTGTGTGTGTGGGCATATGCTTGATACATACAAAGTTTTCTCACCACCATATTGTTCATCTTTTAAATTTGAATTTGCAATGAAAAACTTACTGGAGATACCATGAAATGTGAAATCCACGTTGAGATCACTATATCACAAACTCACTCTAATTCAAGAAATCATCATAAATCAATTGCCACGTCGAGATTACTATTTGCAAGGAAAATACGGGCATTGTAATACACATAGATTTGTTCGGCAATTTAAAAGATTCCTTCCGTATTCTCGAATCATGTCCTTCTGGTGGCGTGCGTGGTACGCACATGTGCCAACCCCAACCAGTCGAGCCTCCGCGTTTCGAGTCGAAATATCTGGCGGCCAGAATTCCAGCCCTAGGAAATTCCCCTCATGTCCCCGGTCCATAATGACTACCGATGAACAATGGAGGGATGATTTAGTAACTAGACAACGTTACCTACCATGCCGAGCATGGTTCAATTCCCTTGGTCGCCGCTCCCCAAGGTCATCTGTCAACTGCATTGCCTAGTACTACTACTACTACTACTACACCAGGATGAGCACAGAATTGAGCCCATTTGTTCGTGCCTAGTACTACTTGAGTTAATATATCAGGGGCCCCTGAAAAAAGAGTTAATATATCAGGCAATGCACTGGTACGGACGGATTATCCTTTTACTCTGCATATATAACTTGTCTGAAGTCTAACTATGCAAAATGTTTGACCAAATCCTTTCTTAAGAAATACAACAGGACAGATGTATCGCTTGAAAATTTATTGCATGATGCACATTATGATGTTGTTTCGAATCCTGGATTTTAAATTTCAGAAAATCCAAAAATGACCAGAAATTCATGAAATTGAGCATGGTCACATGATATGGCACAAATATTCCTTCGTATTTTTTCCTTCAATTTGAGACAAGCTGCTTATGACAAGTTGCACAAATGAAGAGCCAAGGTATTTTGGAACAAAGACCCGTCACGTTAAGGCAAACGCTTTCACTATTGAAACCGTGGGCATTTACGTGCCGCCACGAGTCTCGCTTCTCATCGGCAGGTGCCGTCCGAGCAAGCGTGTGAGTCGACGGGAGGCATGCGAGCAGACTGCTGCGCCAGCTAACAGGGAGGCGTGCGAGCAGACCGCTGCGCAGGCTCGCCAGGAGGTGAGCCCTTTGACCAGGCTCCGCCGCCCACCTTCGTCCTAACTGCTCCCACTTTTAATGTCGCCGGCGCCGCAGTTTAAAATCAACCCCGCACTATCCGATATCGCTACAATCTTCTCTCTTCCTCTCAGATTCTCGTGTCTACCTCCAACCAGCCTGACCTAAACGTACGCCATGCCGCATCATGATGGTCTGCCCTTAGTCTTCCAGTTTCCTGAGGAAGACACCCAACCGGAGTCTCAAGAACATAAGGCGCTTTGGGACGAGCTTGAACCAGCCTTGCGGGAAGACGCCACGCCTGTCCCCGCTCCCGTTCTGGCTCCCGTCACCCCGACTACGCCAGCACCCATCCCCATGGCAGTGATGGGCTGGGAGCCGCACATTATCGCTGAGCTTGATGCCACGGGATTCCACGAGGTCCCCGCCGACTTTCATGTGCCTGTGCACCTGCTAGCGCATGCGCTTGCGCGTGCACTGGCGCGCATGCCCGTGCTAGTGCCCGTGCTCCTGCCAGTGCATGCGTCTGCGCGTGCACTGACGTGCGCGCCCGTGCCGGTGCCCGTGCACACGAATGTCTCCGCCGCGCCGTTGCCAGCGCCTGTCCCCGCGCGAGTGCTAGTGCCCCCCTCAGCGGCATGGATGGCCGCCGTCGACCGCTTCCTTGCACCAACGCCAGTTGACTCGCTCCTGGAGACCGAAGTCCAAAACATTGTGGCCTTCCTTGAAGCTAGGTCCAACGTCCAGGAGTACGCCAACAACGGCGCAAGATGCCGCCGTCGCCGTCGCCGTTGGTCAGTGGCCCGACGACACATAGAGCACGACAGAGGAGCCCCTTCCCACCGCAAGACACCCCCGCCGCCACCGCGTAATCTAAATTTGCCATGAAAAACGTTCGGATTGCCATGTTTAAAATCCGTACGTTTATCATTTCCGTTTATTTTAGATCGATCGTCGTATGAATGTAAAGTCGGAGTCAGACTGAATGAGATCTATGGTTTGATCGATTGAATGTTCTGCTAGAGCCGTATTAAATTAAATATAAAACGTCATCAAGCCACATGTATTCCTTCTCATCCAGCGACCTAGACTGCTTCAATGTCGAGCGCTCAACACGTTTGGCGTGCAATTAATTTCATGCCAAAAGTAGTGCTAATCACATAATAACACGCAAATAATATCCTACTTAATATCCGCACGCTCTTAATATACTTCCAAATTAACGTGTAAATGCACGTACACATTGACTAGTACTACTAGTACGTGAAACTGGTGCCGTAACTTGTGAACGCGTCCAGATATGGTCAACGGCAACATCGCCCGCGAGTTCTTCGTGTTTGCCCGTGCGTCTAAACGCGGAAGGGGAGGAGAGAGAGAGAGAGCACACACATGGAACCCACTAGTAAGTGAAGGCGAATAGTACGTGCTAACGAGCCGGTCCCACTAATGTACTAAAAATAATATTACATGTTATTCATTAAATAGGCTGTGGTAATATAAAAACATTATATGAACAAAGGTGGGTACAACAAACATTGTTGTTCTACGTATGTTGCCTATTGACGTGCGACTTGAAGGCCCTGGTCGCATGTTCGATCCTCGTCCTTTATTTTTTAATTTGTATATGGGTCCAAATTTGTTTCATGACAGGTGGGCCCCTCGGTGTGTAGTTTGTGGCACTTTAATTTGTGGGTCGAAATTTGTTCCATTCCAAGTGGACTATCAGTGTGTAGTTTTGTAGCTTATTTGTAATAATCAGAGTTTTTTGCAATAATACCATGGTGCAATGTTGAAGGCGAGAAAGGACGTGCGAGAGAGCGATGACCGAGCCAGAGGGAAATCAAATGGGGGAGTTGCAGGGGTTGCTACGGTGTTTGGAGTAGTTGTGGGCCGAATGCTACGAAATTATAATCTACCACCGGAATAAATGCCTACACAAATTAATCCAAGGTTGGAGTCCCCCTCGCAATGTAAATAGCTCCGGCTTTGCGAGGGATGGAGAGGTAGCTTCAATGTGTGGAAGATACGGCGTGAGAAAGCGAGGTCAATCAAGAGACATATAGACAGAGAGACAAAGTGAGTGTGGTCCGGCATTCATTGAAAAGATATATATGCTCTGGAGAGATATTGTCCGATTGAGCTTTTGGGAAGGGTGAGGGCTGTAAGATAGAGCTTGAGAGATGATCCAGTCACAGACATGTAGATATATTTTGTGCACGGGAGGAAGCAAGGTTAATCGATTACATATATAAAGGGAGAGAGATTGGGCGAGTGTGGGTCATCGTGCGTTCGAAAGAGTGATACGGGTTGGAGAGAGTGACCTAGATAGACAATGTGCGTGAGAGAGTATACAATATGAATATGTCGAATTGGGCTCAAACATGGAGATATATCGTTTGTGTCCAAGAAAGAGCGAGCTCAATCGAGACATACAAAGAGAGACAGAGAGAGAGAGGGAGGGAGAGAGAGAGTGAGATTGAGCGAGCGTGGCCCGCCATGAGGTCGAAAGAGTGGGGGCGGCTTGGATGGACTGACCTAGATAGACAATCTGCGTGAGAGAGTATAAAGTGTGTCGATCGAGGCCCGAACAGGGAGATATATCATTTGTGTGTGAAAGAAAACGAGGTTAATCGAGACTCAGAAAAAGAGAGCGAGATTGGGCGAGTGTGGCCCGCCGTGCGGAAGAAAGAGTGAGATGGTCTCGAGGGAGTGACCTAGATAACGTGCATGCATGTGCACGAGTGGTTGGGGGCTAGATAGGCAATGCATGTATCTAGCGAGAGTGGGTGGGAGAGAGAGAGAGAGCTCGACATGGGGTGCAATGGCGTGTGTGTGAGGTAAATACATTTGGTAGCAGAGTGGAAAAAGGGGGTTGTATAGTTGAGAGAGTTAGAGATCGAAACATGGAGAGAAAGAATGAACGTGTGTCAGAAACCGATAGCTTCCTAAGGTGGTTAGGAGAGGAAGATTGACCGATACAGGAAGTATGTAGCGTGTGTGCCGAGGGGGGGGGGGGCTAAAAACAACATTTGAATGTAGATAGTACTAGACTTAATATCGATGTTTTAATTCGATGTACATTGTAAGATTTGAACTGAGGACCATGCATATGGGTAATTATTTCGAATTCGTGCCATACTAGGTTTGGAAAAGTTGACATTGACTCGATTGTTGTGCTATTTTTTTAGGTCATATGTTTGAATCCATCCAAAAGTTTTCTCACTACCATGGTGTTCATCATATACATATGAATTTGTATTAAAAAAGTAGCATGGATACAGTGAAATGCGAAATCCACGTTAGCATTGGAGATCACTATGTGACACACACTTTAATTCAAATAACTAATTATGTGACACACACTCTAATCCACATTAGCGTGGATACCGTGGATACCGTTTTGTTTTTTTTCAAATAACTCCTCATTAATTAATTTATAGTATCTCGTTTCGAATGACTAATTATTTGCAAGGAAAACACGGGCATGGTAATACATACAGATTCCTTTGCAAATGAAAGAAGATTCATTTGCATTCTCAAATCTCCTCTCAAATGTAGGCGCACCAGGCAGACCAGGGTCGTGTCGTGGTGGTCGCGTGTGTCGTACGGTGGCTTAGCACCCAGCCACCCACCCGGACGATGCTTCGGTGCCTTAAGGCACCTACCTTTGTGTCTATGACATGTGGGCCCAACAGGTGGCTGGCCCACATGTCAGTGACCCAAAAGGCAGGTGTCTTTAAGGCACCGAAGATGCATCCCACCCACCCCCTCCCTCCCTCCCCCTCCCCCCAAAAAAGGACGACGACAAAATAAGTTCGCGCTTCCACGTTTCGGATTGAAATATCTGGCGGCCCCTATTCCAGCCCTGCAAAATCTCCCTTCTCCACCATCCCCTTCCGCACCCAGATTGCTCAAATCCCCAATTCGCCACCAACCCAAGCAAAGTTCGAATCGCCCCTCGTCTCGTCTCTTTCCCCACCTCTGTGCCGGACGACGAGGACGAAGACGACGGTCGCGCTTCACCACCGCACCGGAGCTACCTCATCTATGCCCTCGTCCACCGCACCGGGTGGTCCACCGACAACGTCGGCCGCCGCATCCGACGTGCCTCACAGACACCGACTTCTACTGCATCAGGTGCGCTTCACCGACGCCGTCTCCCACCTCACCGGAGCTACTTCACCGAGCACATCGTCGCACCTCCGCCCCCGGAGGCCGTTGGGGCTTCACCAATGGTCTCGTCCACCGCATCGTAGCGCTCCGCTGCCACACAAGATCTGCATCCATGCGCGGCCAGCCAACGCCAGCGCATCACCCTCAACGGCTCTGGAGTGACCCGCACTCTAGCTAGGCGAGCATGCCCAAACGCCGGCCCGAACTAGGTATCCACACATCACTCCCTTGTGCACTATTCCGACGATGTTTGGATATCCTTTCATTGCTCTCTTAGCTTACATGCCTATGCAACTCTGACTTTAACTCTTATTTCTTCTGGAGATATCATCTGAAACAAGCAAAACCATTTTTTAGCGAAGCATGACGGCACTACGGGATCTGGTACACATCCTGCACACCCGTATAACCTTGTAAGTATCTGTCCTCCGGTACAACAACAAGGCCGATTCCTCTTATTTGATCAACCATTCGCAGTGTCAAAAATGCAGAGGGGGATGCAAGGAGCACAAGGCCTGCACATCCAAGCAAGTGGTAACATGGACTTGTACATGGAACATCCCAAGCGTAAGCAGAGCTGCAGTGAGCCTGCACAACGAGCTAGCGTAAGTCCCTGCATTTCATTTAATTCGTACTAACATGCGTGTATGATTTGTGTGCAGTGGCGGATCCACGAATTCAAGTTACCAGGGGCGAACATTTAACTTAAAAAATACGAAGGGACTTGCACTCCGGAAATCAACATAACATGAGAAATGAGAAGCTACATGCACTTTGAAAACCAGCTAATGATCCAAAGTAGTTCAGATTATAAAACACTAAATGATGCAAGGACCAAAAAACACAAAATGCAACATGGTGTACAAGGACTACTGACATGGTCTGTACCTGCTTGAATTATTCGTTCTCTGGCTGAAAATATCGAAGTGTAATTGCACCTATAACCAGTGCGCAAACTGCATATCAATATATCTATCCTGCACAAGTATGCCAATAGTTTCAAACAACAGATTAGAAAATTATTTATGCTACGTTGTCATGATACGGGGACTTTCTGGTAGATGGCCTCGACGTTTCCTCAAGCCATGAAAATGTACTATAATTTGCGTGTCATCAATGCCTGCAAATCTCTATGTCTCTCTCAACATAGCAGATCATCATTAGACACTAAATCCTTCAATGGGAGCTTGCAAAATGCTTGCATTAGATCCCTCATTAGACACTATATGTTCATCACCAGGAGCATGTAAAATGTTTGCATCAAATCCTTCATTAGCAGTCTGTTCATTAGACACTTCAGGCTCAAGAACAACATGAGCTTGTATGTTTGCACCGGAAACTTGATTAGATACATCAGATTCAGTCAGTTCAATATTGATTGGGGGAGTTATAAAATAAGCAAAAATTGGTTTCATTTTCTCATAGATTCCCTACATACAAGCAGTTTTACAACACCGTCAGCTTTAACTATTGGCCAGAAATTGAACAGTTGAATTAGATATAATCAGGGATGTGATGTACCTGCTCGTTGCGCATGCTACTCTTGCAAGGTGCGACTGTCCGCTTGCGCAAGCTCGATGCCATGCCCATGCTGCCGCCACTGCCTCCCACGAAGGTTACACCCAGGGTTGGATCTTCATCTTCTTGTCCTTCCGTTCGATTGAAGCCCGGCGACCGCCCTCCAACGAGGGCGCGAGGAAGTGCTGTGTCGGTTTGTCCAGCGACGGCTAGGTTAGGAGCGAACCAGACTGGAGGCTTGAGCAAACGAATTGGGATTTTTCCTGCTGTCGATCGATATGGGAGGCGCTCGTTTGGGCCGCGAGCCTGCTATAGGGCCTGCCTTGCACTTACGTTATTGGCCCATCCAAATTGAAACATTTTTCTTCATTTTTTACATTGCCTGCTTGTGCGTTGGGCCGAACAAAACTAGCCTCGGCCAACCTGGACGACTCAAACTAGGTGCACACTTTCCAGCCACCCGAGGTGGCCGCCCATACCAGCCCCTATGGTGGCGTCACCCCTTTTTGTGTGTATGATTGGGGTAGTGAAAAATATTCCAGTGGCGCTTTTGATTTACCCATGGAATGGTTGAATTGCTTGTTTCTATGAACTGAGTTCGCCAATAATGTGAAGGATGCCAGTTTTTTCATCCTATTGTAGATTGCTTAGATCTTGATATGCCAAATGTATTCGGATGAAATATACAGTAAAAGCCAGTGTGATGTGTGTGGTTACAACTAGTCTGACTACACGTCCTCATATAACATATCAAGGACGCACCATCTTACTAGATTAACCATTCGACTTACCAATGCAGTGTGGGAAGAAAGAAGTATTGGGACTGCGTATCCAAGCAATTGATGCCATGGACTCCTTCGTAGAACCTTGTAAGCGAAAAAAAAGTTGCAGTGTGCCTGTACAAAGAGCTAGCGTAAGTTCAGTTATCTGCTTCTCGGAATTTTAGTTATCCACTTATTGCAAAATTGTTGAATTACGTTGCTTGGCTTAATTTAGTTTGCTACTGATTACATAATGCCATAGCCTGTTAATCCTATTATAGACTGCGCCTATCTATGTTTGATACTTACTGTTAAGAATTACCTGTTTGCCTGAACTTAAATAGCTACTTAAGCACGTAGATAGCTGGTCATATGTACTTCTAGGGTGCAGCAGAATTCACGTGTAATTTACATTCTGATACCCTGTTTGTTTAAATGGTTTGCTGTTATCACTTGTAGCACTAGTAATGTTGGCATGTTCATAGATAGACAACTGTGAGGTTTATATGAGGGACACCGTCTTTTTAACTTATATATGTGCTGGAATCATTTTGCTGACATCAAAGAAATTTACAGATGTCTGTGTTGCTGGTAAACGGTACCGACTTGTTACTTTAATACGTTGCCAAGAACTTGTTAGTTTTACTAGTTCATGTGTATTTAAATACGTTGCCAAAACCGGTTAGATTTACTAGTTTGATGTTAGTTTCTTATGGCTCTTGCAAAAATTTATTTATTGATTGCTAACATTCAAGTTTGCAGGATCCAACTGAAACTCCATTGGCACAATAGGTATGTTTTCAGAAACTTCCTTGTTTACCTGGTTTGCTGCTGTAACTTGTTGTTGTAATCATCTTTCCAACTTCAAGTTTTCAGGATCGAATTGGAAGTCCAATTGCACAGCAGGTACATTTTCAAAAATATATTTGTGTAACAGGTTTGCTGCTGTAACTTGTTGCTCTAATCAAGTTACTGACTACTCAACTTTTCAGGATCCAAGAGAAACTCCAATGCCACAACAGGTTCCTTTTACAAAACTTGTTTGTTTAACTGCTTTGCTGCTGCAACCGGTTGCTCTAATCACGTTACTGGCTACTCAACTTTCCAGGATCCAAGAGAAACTCCAATGCCACAATAGGTACCTTTTGCAAAACTTGTTTGTTTAACTGCTTTGCTGCTGCAACAACCGGTTACAATGATGTTAACAGCAGTACTCAAGACAACCATTAAATATTTGGTGGATTACAAAACAAAGCAACCTGAGACTAACCACATTGTTAAGGTCCTGAAAGAAAAAAGGAACTTAAATTCCCACTTGGTAAATCATAGGTGAAATGTTCTTTCCATCATTGAATAACCTTTGTGTTGTTTGTTCATGTAATCGATCAAACCATTTGTTTTAGAGATCATGTAATAATTGTTTTTTGTTTTTTGGTTTGTAATTTTATTTGAGCACAAGTCTATATTAATTGATAAGACTCGGAGACATTTCATTTTGATTGCTGTGCTAGACCTACAAATATGCCAATCGGGCTGAATGTGCATTCAACAATAATAGTAGTATAGATGGACCATAAGTGGCACGCATCGAAAAGGGCCAAGATGTTGTACTAGCTTCGCTAAAAAAAGGATGCTCTTCTAGCAAAAAAATACAGCGGCCTGGCTTATGTATGTTAGTTGATATTATTGATCCATATCTATAAGTGTTTATATGTCTATTAGTTTTGTACATTCTTGATTGATTGACTCGTATTTGAATCTTGATACATCGCTTGTGTACATATCTAAATGGGAGTACACATTATGCTGCGTGTGACATTTGAGTTGAACATAAAGTGTTACAAATATTCGAATTCACCTTAAACTGGATTCTAGCTTCTGAATTCGAGTATCGGCATTTGTAAATCATATTCATATATGACAGTGGAATACATCTTTGTCGTGCTTTTGAAGATATATAAAAACACATAGAATGATTTATAAAGATTCGTATAGGAATACAAAAATGGATTCGAAATTAGGTCCTAGGGTAAACGTGGATGCTTATTGTCCCAAAATTTGAAAGAAGCGGCAAAATGTCCACTCCCACGTCGGCTGCCCGCAGCCAAGTGTTTGGGAGATGGAAATTACTGTCTACCCATTACACGGACAATCCATCGGCCCGATTTCCACTGCTTTCAATAGGGGTAGGTTAGTAACTTCAATTAGACGTGACACGACCGCCTCTGAGCCCATTCCGACACGATGGGCACCAAACATGGGCGGCAAAACACATTTGATTCAAGCTCGTTCGAAAGACCTCTGTTTCTCCCTCCATTTCCCCATTCATACACGGTGGGCAGCAAAACAAACTCGACTCGGCCGAAATCGATGTAGGCAAATATTTTCAATAGGGGCAGGTTTGTAACTTCACTCAGACGTGACACAACCGCCCTACCTGTCAGCCCCGTTCATACACCGTGGGTGCCAACTATGGGCGCCAAACACCCTCTCCTCACCCGAAATCGCTCTGGGCAAATATTGGCGAGATGCGAGATTACCGTCCTACTACTGAGCAAGCTAACTGAATGGAACGGAGTGCAGGAGATTTTTTATTAGCTTCAGCGGAGAGGACACTTAGATCCGAAGCAGAGTCATCATGGTCCTGTAACATAGAATAGCCTGCAGCAGTACTCCGCGATAATTCCACCATCCCCAACCGATGAGACGTCCAAATTTTAAATGGGGGCTAAGTTTGTAACTTTCCCATATTTCAGACAGGCGCGTCCCAAAACACATGGTTCCCCGTACCTCTCCCTCCATTTTCCCATTCATACATCGTCCGCGCTAGAACACCATCCCCACACCAGCCTCCTCCGTCTGCCACCCCATCCATCACCGCCGTCCTCCACCCCATCCATCGCCACCGTGTTCCACCATGCCGGAGCGCCTACCAAGTCTGTGTCGTCCACTGCTAGAGATGGACGTTTCTCATCCACGGCGATGGACCAAGAGCCTTGCCTCGCGTCCTCTCACTTCATCGGCGCCGTCGTCCTCTTTGCCGGGGCCACTCACACGACCTTCTCTTCCACCTCAACGGGACTTATCCCCCGATACACCCGTCTACCGTCCCAGATCTGCTTCAACACCACCGACAGCCATCGCACCCCCGATGCCTACATGGCGCCGCAAGAGAGGTGGTACTTCATATCTCCTCAAGTTTTTGATCTCAAACAGAAAATAGATCATAACTTGGTTACTTTACTTTCTTTTCAGCTCTTAGAATTTAGTTCTTAGTTTGAAGCAAACAATGGATGCTAAATATCATTTCTCCGGTTTGTAGCTTTAAATCTGCCATGGCACAGTCATAATACGGTTTAATTGATCATGCTTAGGGTTTAATTGATCATGTTGGTTCCGTGGTGGTTTCTTTAATAGAAATCAGAGGGGAAACCCTCTTTTGCTAAAAAAATGCTTAGGGTTTCCCCCTTTTACGATCAGAATATGTGCTTCGTGTCATAATAGCACTGCTCCACCCATCAAGCTAAACAAGCTTAGTTGTTCAAATACGAATCTGATATTATTAAAACAGTCATTTAATTGGTCAGCTAAATGTTCCTAATTTAGTTTCGAAAATGCATGTTCACCGCTCGGGTGTGTATCTCTACAGGGTGCCCACGGTGGGCCGGCCCACCCTATGATTTTGGGTCGTCCCAGGCCCCGATTGCCCTCTGTTCTGCTGCGTGCTTCCGATCTCTACTCGCCCCCAGCCGCCTGCCTTGCCGGCAACTTGCCGTCCCTGGACGACATGACTCTAGGAGGAGACACCGGACAAGCAGGAGGTCAGGAGCCGCTCGCCCTACAGCGTCACCGCTGCCCGGGCGCGCCGCCGTGCCTACCTTCCCAGTCAGTTCAGGGCTCAGGCGTGTAGCACCCACTACGCGAACCCGATTTATCCTGAGATACGTCCTCAACACTCAGCACTTCAGCAGCCACTCCTCATCACCCATTTTCTAATTGATTCATTACTCATTAGGCAGGACTGTCATTAGGGTTTGTTGTGTGCTGAGTGCTACCTACACTTAATGGTTCAGATGTATTTCAGTAATCTTTAGTACCTGTAAAGTTCACAGGGTTTCAAAATTCCGGCCCTAGGAACAGACACTAGTGATTTTGGATTGTTGGTCGTAGTGACGTTGACCTAGATTACTACTGCAGGCCAGGTTTGTTGACAATTTTACTTGTCTTTCTTACTCATTCGATATGATATCCAATTATTCACGTCGATTAGTTGCAAACATTAACTGCTAGACAAACTTCTTGATTCAGATTTTGGATGGTCTCTTACTGCAGTTACAATTATGCATACTTACCCTAGTGAGCTCACAAGTAAATCATTGATTCACTACATTTATGCTTGCCCTCTCATATTTGTTGTCAATATTATTTTAGGGTGGACCACCCTGTTTCAAAATACTGGAACCGTAGACATGAGTGAATAGTATTTCTCTGTGTGATCTCTTCCATCATGTGTGGGCAACGAACACTGCATTGTATAGAAAGAAAGTGTCATTTCTAGCTTTTACATAGGCTACGATCTTTTACATGGAATACAATCTGCCTACTTGCTTTGTGTCACACTACCAACACTCCACCCTTGAAGCTAAACATTATGCCACTCATGATTCCTTGGTTTATTTGTTCAAATACGAATTTGATATGATTCTAATGTTCCTACTTCAGTTTTGAAATGTGTGTCTGCCTGTTATAGAGACATAAGGGGTTTGTATTTTTGTGTGTTTTCGGGCAGATTAATCGGAGGGGAAAAGTTGTGTATTCGTTATGCTAGGGATGCGTGGCGGACGAGCGGGCTGCGTAACCGGATTCGTCTAGTCGTTCTGAGCAACTTTCATGTACAAAGTTTTTTCATCCGAGCTACGGATTATTTTATATTAATTTATAAAGATTTAAATTATTTCTAGAATTAATTCAATTAGAAAATTAATTATGACGTCAGCGTGAGGTCAGCATGATGTCATCAGTCAACCATCTGTTGATGGGGTCATCAGACGCGTGGGTCCCGTTCGTCATAGTCTCAGGTTAACTAAACAGTAGTTAGTTTTTATTAATTGAATAATTAGTTTTAATTATTTAATTAAACAGATTAATTAAGTTAATTAACTAAATTTTATTATTATTATTTTTATAACTTTATTTTTCCTTTCTTTCTTTATTTATTTATTAGTTAATTTATTATTATTATTATTATTCATTATTATTTTTATTTTTTTAAATTCGTTCTGGGGCTGGGCCCCGCCTGTCAAAGGCCCATAGGCCATAGCGGGTGCGGGCTAACGGGTAACGGGGCGGGCGTGGGCGCCTGTGCACCCGAACAGGGCAACAGGGGGCGTCGGCGGTGGCCATCGCCCGACGCGGCGGGGCGAGGCCGTGGTGCCTGAGACGGGAAGGCATAGGAGGAGCGGCCAGGCGTAGGTGGGGCGCCATGGGCGTGACCAGTGTGGGCGGAAGTGGCCGTAGGCCTCGGCGGGCGCGGGAGGGGGGGCGGCAGGGGCTAGGCCCGCATCCTCAGCCTCCGCAGCAGACCAGCACTGGGGGAAACCTCGGCGCCAGCGGCAAGGCGTCGCAGCAGGGGACGGGCGCGTGGGGGCACACATGCCAGCGGCGAGGGGACGAGGCCGCGGCGAGGGGTGGATGGAGCGGGCGGCGTGCAGGCAGGCAGCAGGTGGTCGAGGCGAGGCCACGCGGCCAGGAGGCGGCGGGAGCTAGCAGGTGGAGCGCGCGTGCGGGACGGCGAGGGCGCGCGCGTGCGCTGGACGAGGCCGCGGCCATGAGTGCGCGGGTGGACGGAGCCGGTGATAGAGATAGAGGGGAGAGGAGGCCGGTGGCCTCACCAGCGTTGTAGGGGCGAGGGGCGGTGAGGCTTGGTGAAGCTGCTCGGGGGGGAGATGAGGATGACGGCGGCGACGGTTGACGGCTCCGGCGAACGGCGCTCGGCGACGGCGGTGCGTGGTGGCGTCGAGGTCGTGCCCGGATCCACGATGAGGGGTGAGGACGGGGAGGCGAGCGACGGGGTCGAGGCGTCGCCGGATACGACGAGCGGCGCTAGGGGAACGCCGACGGTGAGGTGGGCAGCGGGGCACCGGGGTCGGAGCCCGATCTGGATCGAG